>NW_024720035.1:0-22935 GCF_018991925.1 Homarus americanus
GTAGTTACGTATTGCTATGTCTGTCTGTCTGTCTGTCTGTCTCTCTATGTCTGTCTGTCTGTCTGTCTCTTGTCTGTCTGTCTGTCTGTCTGTCTGTCTGTCTGTCTGTCTCTTGGCGTTCGTCTGTCTCGTCTGTCTTCGTCTGTCTGGTCTGTTCGTTCGTCTGGTTCGTTCTATGTTCGTCTGCTCCGTTCGTCTGTCTGTTCTGCGTCTGGTCTGTCTTTGTTCGTTCGTCTTTCTGTCTCTATGTCTGTCTGTCTGGTTCGTCTTTGGCGTCTGTCTGTCTGTCTGTCTTCTTTGTCTGTTCGTTCGTTCGTTCGTCTGTCTGTCTGTTTGTCTCTATGTTCGTCTGTTCGTCTGGTCTTATGTTAGCTTCTTCCACACCTATCGGTCTTACTGTACGGCGTATGACGTAAAAAACCTTATGTGTCTGAGTGGTTCATTGACCAAACTTCACAGGGTATTCGATACACGGGAACGAATGAACGAGCTTTTTCTGAACCATCAACTCGATCACGTTGAGTCTTTATGTTTTGTAACGCCCCAGACCGCTGTGTGTTTTGTGGGGCTTGTTCAACCTAACCTAAGACGACTGTTCATTCCTCGGTGGGTGTTCATTCCTTGGTGGGTGTTCATTCCTTGGTGGGTGTTCATTCCTTTGGTGGGTGTCATTCCTCGGTGGGTGTTCATTCCTTGGTGGTGTTCATTCCTTGGTGGGTGTTCATTCCTTGGTGGGTGTTCATTCCTCGGTGGGTGTTCATTCCTTGGTGGGTGTTCATTCCTTGGTGGGTGTTCATTCCTCGGTGGGTGTTCATTCCTTGGTGGGTGTTCATTCCTCGGTGGGTGTTCATTCCTTGGTGGGTGTTCATTCCTCGCGGGTGTTCATTCCTTGGTGGGTGTTCATTCCTTGGTGGGTGTTCATTCCTGGTGGGTGTTCATTCCTTGGTGTGGGTGTTCATTCCTTTTGGTGGGTGTTCATTCCTCGGTGGGTGTTCATTCCTCGGTGGGTGTTCGTCTCGGAGGTGTTCTCGTTCCTGGTGGGTGTTCTCGTTCGGTGGGTGTTCGTTCCTCGGTGGGTGTTCGTTCCTCGGTGGGTGTTCGTTCCTCGGTGGGTGTTCGTTCCTCGGTGGTGCTCGTTCTCGGTGGGTGTTCATTCCTCGGTGGTGTTCTGTTCTAGTTAATATATTTTCACTTACCTGTTCTAATTAATTTATTTTCACTTACCTGTTCTAGTTAATTTATTTTCACTTACCTGTTCTAGTTAATTTATTTCCACTTCACCTGCACTAGTTAATTTATTTCCTCACCTGTCTAGTTAATATATTTTTCACTTCACCTGTTCTAGTTAATTTATTTTCACTTACCTGTTCTAGTTAACATATTTTCACCACCTGTTCTAGTTAATTTATTTTCACTCACCTGTTCTAGTTAATTTATTTCCACCTCACCCGCACTCAGTTAATTTATTTTCACCTCACCCGTTCTAGTTAATTTATTTTCACTCACCTGTTCTAGTTAATTTATTTTCACTTACCTGTTCTAGTTAATTTATTTTCACTTACCTGTTCTAGTTAATATTTTCACTTACCTGTTCTAGTTAATATATTTTCTCTTTACCTGTTCTAGTTAATTTATTTTCTTCACTTGTTCTAGTTAATTTTTTTTTCACTTACCTTTCTGCTGAATATATTTCACTTACCTGTTCTAGTTAATTTATTTTCACTTACCTGTTCTAGTTAATTTATTTTCACTTACCTGTTCTAGTTAATATATTTTCACTTACCTGTTCTAGTTAATTTATTTTCACTTACCTGTTCTAGTTAATTTATTTTCACTTCACTATTCTAGTTAATTTATTTTCACTTACCTGTTCTAGTTAATTTATTTTCACTTACCTGTTGAATTAATCCAGTTTGTTGTTACTTCCTGACTTAACCTCATTAGCATAAATTATTCGTTGAACGTTATTTTAATCGTTATTTTGGTTAGGTTACGTTAGGTTACGTTAGGTTACGTTGTCTTAGTTTTAGGAAATGTTGGTTAATCGTTTCTTTATTCCTTGAGTACGATGATTTAAACCCCCTTTAACCCCTAGAGTACCTCGATACCTTAACCCTCTGAGTACGATGACCTTAACCTTTGAGTACAATGACAGCAGGCTTAACCCCTCTGAATGCGGTGACGCCAGGCTTTAACCCCTCTGATTACAATGACGTTAACCTTTGAGTACAATGACACCCCTTGAGTACCAAATAATAATAATGTCCTCCTCGTACTCAAGAGGTCAAGAATGCAGCGAATCATAACGGTCACGTGGTTGATCCTATAAAACCCGCGCCCAGGATCCCAGTTGCTTCAGTGTGATGGTGACCGCTGATGGGGGAGGACGCTGCGTGTGTGCTCTCATTCGTGACGACACTGTAATTTTCGTCGTGAAAATAAACCAAACTGTTTATTATTATTTTACGATATATAACCTTTTAAAACGTAACTGGTAAAGGTAGTTAGTGGAATAAAATAGTAGTTATGGTCGCCTTAGGATGTTATTATGTGGATTTTTAAACGACCCTGATTTTCCTCATACGATTGTTAACTTTAATATGTATGGAATATATTTTAATAATAATCTTAATTAAAAAAGCCAGATTAATATAAAAATGTCATTGTAGTATATAAATCAGATTTTTTTTACTGTTTATTTAATTTTTATAATATGCAGCATATATATATTTCTCAAACTATATATATTGTCATAAATTTTTGTTTTATTTCAAGGCAAATATGTTTTTTCCCTAGTTCAACTTTTTTTTACTTAGTTCAACTTTTTTTCCCGGACCGATTAAATTGCAATTAAACTCGAATCACCAGCGAGTAAAATTTACGGAACTAATCACTCGATCTTTGTCAGGTGATTGTTCAAAAGTTCCAGGTGAATTAAAAGGTAATTAAGAGTGGCTAAATCAACAGGGTAATTAGGAGGTCCGAAGGGGGGGGGGACGGCGGCGAGCAAACAAGGGAGTAGATTACCTTTAATTACTGTATTGGGTGATTGGGTAGTTATGTGAGGTGAGATGGTAGTCTGGATGATTGAGATGGATGACTTGATTGATAAATTGATTCTCTCTCTCTCCTGGGTTCTAAGGACTTTTTAAATCCTGCAATATCCTTCCTCCACGAGTCCTATCATCAACAACTCGCATCCTCTTCCATCATAACCTTCTCCAACACAGCATCTCCACCACCACCACAACATCCACCACCACAACCTCCACCACCACAACATCCACCACCACCACAACCTCCACACCTCCACCACCACAACCTCCACCACCACAACCTCCACCACCACCACCACCAAACCTCCACCACCACAACATCCACCACCACAACCTCCTCCACCACCACCACAACCTCCACCACCACCTCCTCCCACAGACCCACCAGCACCGTCACCACCACCAGCAGGAGGAGACAGAAGAGGCCCCACGTGACGGGTATATGGAGAACCCGTCACTAGTGTACCCTGAACTACCCATTAGATAGTTCACACACGAAGCTGAATGGTCGTTTGTCATGGCTGTATTTAGCGTAATAACACCATTTACTCTCTGTCCCACGGAGGTTTTGGCGGGGAGTGTGGCAGTACAGTTGCGTAGGTGACGGGCGGACAGACAGAGAGACAGACAGACAGAGACAGACAGACAGACAGACACAGACAGATTGACCACTACATCCTCTCTATGCCCGTGTGAATCGCTTGCTTATTCTGGGTATCGCGAAATCTTAGCTGTCATTTCACACACACAGACACGCTGCTGCTGCTATGGCCTGTAGAAGGTTGGTGGGTGTTTACCTCTTGTGTTGGGTCTTGGACAGGTGTGTGAACGATTCAGGTGTTTGTGCATATGTGTGTGGCGATTTAATTCTTCTCTCTCTCTCTCTCTCTCTCCTCCACTGGGCCACCACACGCCAGCAGGGAGGATGATGAGAGCTGCTCTACGTGCCTCTGATCAAACTTAGATCCCAATATCGACCTGTCCTGTAGATGCCCGATGAGGGGTTGCTGGGGGGGGGGAGGAGGGAGGAGAGGAGGGACTGGACAGGGGGTGGGGGTATGGGGGAGGGTTGTTGGGGGGGTGATGGTTAGGGTGGGGAAGGGGGATATCCAGTAATCTCCAGCGACCAACCTTTCTCCTTACACTCACACCTTTTTTTTCTTTTCTTTTTTTCTTTCTTAAGGTCTTTGTAATGTATTTGTATTGTGTGTATTATTGTATGTGTGTGTGTGTCTGTGTGTGTGTGTGTGTGTGTGTGTGTGTGTGTGTGTGTGTGTGTTAGTCTTTACCTTTGTCTACATAATATCATGTCATTATTATATTGTTCAGGTGTGGCAGTAGAGCTCAATCACAGCCTAATCTCTTCTTCTGCTAATCACAACTAATCTTAGCGTTTTCTAATCCTCGTGAAACGTTAACACACTATTATTATTATTATTATTATTATTATTATTATTATTATTATTATTATTTAGATTTTATAGTAATATAATCCTTAACATGCTTAGGTTACGTTACTATGTTTGTTTATCTAGTAATTACTGTCTACATTATAACAGTAAAATGTTTAGGGGTCAAATCTTACCTGTCGTTTCATTTTCCAGGTAAGTTTGTTGGCGGTGTCAGGTGGTAGTGTCCTCGTCCGTCGCTGGGAGTGGCTACACATTTCACCGAGTAACCAATCACGGGTAAGAGTCTCACCTGCTCTCTCTCTCTCGCCGTCAGGTACAGTACAGTACATTAGCTGTGATTGGCTATTTATTTCACTGAACAGCCAATTACTATCTGAATATATATATGTATATATATATTTACTATTCCAGATGATACTAAATGTTACGTAATTCTTCCTTGAGATAAATGTACAGTATATATCAGGTGCCTACAGGAGAAATCAGGTTCTCAACTGGCTCAGCCATGTTAATATTGTTATTATTATCCACTCTGTATCTGTGTTTTTCTGGCTAAATAAACTGTTTTGATTAAATTCAAATTTAGATCATCCTCACTTACATTTTGAAGTCAAGATTAAATTTGGTTTGATTGAATTAGATTGTTAGGTTATCTTAGGTTAGATCAGGTTCTGTAATGTTGGTAGCAAGACTGTGATTGGTTGTTTTGACGCCTCAGGAAGCGTAAAAACAACACTACCTGGCCTGTGATTGGTTGTTTTAACTCTCCCTGGCTTGTCATTGGTTGTTTTAACTCTCCCTGGCTTGCCATTGGTTGTTTTAACTCTCCCTGGCTTGTCATTGGTTGTTTCAACTCTCCTTGGCTTGTGATTGGCTGTTTTAACACTACCTGGCCTGTGTTTGGTTGTTTTAACTCTCCTTGGCTTGTGATTGGTTGTTTTAACACTATCTGGCCTCCGATTGGTTGTTTTAACGCTACCTGGCCTGTGATTGGTTGTTTTAACTCTCCCTGGCTTGTGATTGGCTGCTTTAACACTACCTTAACTTCCTAACCTTTATGTGTATTATTTTAGCATTGATTTTTATTAACTCGTATATTTACGTTATAGATAGATAGATATATAGATAGATAGATAGATAGATAGATAGATAGACATTTTATAAACCAAGAGAGGTGGCGCCAACAGCAGGACCCTACACCCCCGGGGACACTACTACTACGCCCTTACTTCTGTGGGTGTCCTGTGTCCTGTCCTACACCCCGGGAGGAGGGAGGGGGAGGAAAGGAGGGGGTAAGGGAAGGATGGGTGGAGGGAGGGTGGGAGGGACGGGGTTAAAACTACAACATAATTCTTCACTTATGTTTCCTGTCTCACACACAAAGAGAGAGTATACTGTTACCTCTTACTTACGGGGTGTGTGAGCGGCCCCCGTAGTGAACTGTCTACTGAGGGAGGAGTGGGAAGGGTGGAAGGAGAGGGAAGGGTGGTAGGAGAGGGAAGGGTGGAAGGAGAGGGAAGGGTGGACGGGAGAGGGAAGGGTGGAAGGAGAGGGAAGGGTGGACGGGAGAGGGAAGGGTGGACGGGAGAGGGAGAATGAGTAAGGAAGGAGAGGTAGTGAGGGAAAGAGGAGAGGTGAGGGAAGAAAGGGAAGGAGTGAGAAATAGGGATAGGGAAGGAGGGATGAAAGAGAGGGAAGGGGAAAGGATAGGAGAGGGAGAGAGGAAATGAAGTAGTGAGGGATGAGAGGTGTGAGAGAGAGTGAGCTGGAGACACACACACCTTCACTATTGCTCCAGGGTGTATGGTAGGTGTATGGTAGGTGTATGGTAGGTGTATGGTAGGTGTATGGTAGGTGTATGGTAGGTGTATGGTAGGTGTATGGTAGGTGTTGTAGGTGTATGGTAGGTGTATGGTAGGTATGGTAGGTATGGTTGGTGTATGGTAGGTGTTTGGTAGGTGTATGGTAGGTGTGTGGTAGGTGTATGGTAGGTTCCCACTGCTAGTCCTACACCTCCGTCATTACTGTAGCTCACCAGCCTGAGAGAGAGTGTGTTTACACCCCCGTCACGAGTGGGTAACCACACAACATCCTGCAGGGTGTTAGGAGACGACCCCCCAAGTGTTGCAGATACTTCACCTACCACCCCCCAGTGTTGCAGATACTTCACCCCTAGTGTTGCAGATAGCTACCCCTACCACCCCCCCAGTGTTGCAGATACTCACCCTAGTGTTGCAGATACCACCCCCACCACCCCCAGTGTTGCAGATATTACTCCTACCACCCCCAGTGTTGTAGATATTTCACCCCACCACCCCCCAAGTGTTGCAGATACTCACCCCTACCACCCCCCAGTGTTGCAGAGATACTTCCACCCCTAGTGTTGCAGATATTTCACCCTACCACCACCCCCAAGTGTTGCAGATACCACTCACCACCCCCCAGTGTTGCAGATATTTCACCCCACCCCCCAGTGTTGCAGATACTTCACCCCACCACCCCCAGTGTTGCAGATACTTCACGCCCCCCAGTGTTGCAGATATTCACGCCCCTCACCCCCCAGTGTTGCAGATATTTATCCCCACCACCCCAGTGTTGCAGATACTTACGCCCACCACCCCCCAGTGTTGCAGATATTACGCCCACCACCCCCCAGTGTTGCGAGATAGCCACCCCCACCCCCGCCTCTTATCTAACCCAACCTAACCTTAGTTGAGTTTGTTACTAGTGTAGAGAGAGAAGAGAATGGAGTAGACTCGTGGTACTTGAGACACCTTCCTGAGTGATGCTGTGCACACTCTCATTCCTCCGCTCACCACCACTGATCTAGGTCACCCTATAGGCTGTAACAGTTATTGAGAAGTACTGTGTTGGGTGAGGGGGTGTTGGGTGAGGGAGGTTAAGAGGGGGAAGAGGGGGTGTTGGGTGAGGGGTGTTGGGTGAGGGAGTGTTAAGAGGGAGTGTTGGGTGAGGGGTGTTGGGGTGAGGGAGGTTGGGTGAGGGAGGTTGGTGAGGGGGGGGGTGAGGGGGTGTTGGGTGAGGGGGGTGTTGGGTGAGGGGTGTTGGGTGAGGGGTGTTGGGGTGAGGGGTGTTGGGTGAGGGGTTGTTGGGTGAGAGGGGGTGAGGGGTGTTGGGTGAGGGAGTGTTGGGTGAGGGGTGTTGGGTGAGGGGTGTTGGGTGAGGGGGTGTTGGGTGAGGGAGTGTTGGGTGGGGTGTTGTGAGGGAGTGTTGGGTGAGGGGGTGTTTGATGGATGTAGTGAAGGTATTAATCACATTGGTAAGAAAGATTTTATCCTGAAGGTGAAATTGTGATTTTTTTGTATTTTCATCTTCGTGTCATCTCTGTTTATATACTTGTCCTGTACTGTAGTGTGTCTAGTGTACTGACGCCTGGGAGTGATGTAGGGAGAGGGTTCATACAAAGGAGTGTTAGTTACAAGACTAGCGAGGTCATCCTAAAACTATATCTTACGCTTAGGAGACCTCACCTGGATTACGCAGTTCAGTTCTGGTCACCGTACTACAGAATGGATATAGAATCCTTGGAAAGAATTCAGAGGAGAATGACAAGACTAATCCGCATTAGGAACCTTGAGTACAGAGACAGGTTAAAGCATCTTAATTTGCACTCCTCGAGAGACGTAGAGCGAGGGCGATATGATCGAGGTGTATAAATGGAAGTCAGGGCTGAACAAAGGACATTACAAAGGTACTCAAACTATCCAACCAGGAGCGAACCGTAACAATGGTATTAAATTAGACAAATTTAGATTTAGGCGCGAAATAGGTAAACATTGGTTTAGAAACAGAGTAGTGGATGAATGGAACAAGTTACCAAATATCATCATTAACTCGAATACGCTGGATAGCTTCAAACATACAGTAGGTTGGATGGATATATGAGCGATAGGGGTTGGGTGTAGGGACTGCCAGTATGGCCCGCTGCAGTTCCTCCATTCTTATGTTCTTATGTGTGGGGAGGGAGGTAGAGAGGCATGAGGAGGAGGAGGTGGGGAGAGGCATGAGGAGGAGGAGTAGAGAGAGGCATGGGGGGGAGGAGGTGGGGAGGGGCATGAGGGGGGAGGGAGGGTGGGGAGGCATGAGGGAGGAGGTGGGGAGAGGCATGAGGAGGGGGAGGGAGAGAGAGGCATGGGGGAGGAGGTGGGGGAGGCATGGGGGAGGAGGGGGGGGCATGGGGGGAGGAGGTGGGGGGGCATGTGGGGGGAGGGGGAGGTGGGGGCATGGGAGGGAGAAAGGTAGAGAGCTGATGGGGAGGAGGTAGGGGGCATGGGGGGTGGTAGAGAGGGGCATGGGGGGAGGAGGGGAGGAGGGCATGAGGGGGGAGGAGGTAGAGGGAGCTGGGGGGAGGTGGGGGCATGAGGGGGCGAGGTTGGGAGGGAGTGTGAGTTGGAGGGTGGGGAGGGAGGGGGAGGAGTGGGGAGAGGTGTGAGGGAGGCGGGGCCGTGAGGGGGAGGGGGGGGGAGGCAGGAGGAAATCAAGTCCTCTGAGAACAGATGAGCGGACAAAAAGTGTCATGGGCTGAGGAAAAGGTGGTGTTTTTTTCTTCTGGGAGGTTGTGAAGTGAGGTGGGAGAAGGTGACGTGTGAGGGTGGGGAGAAGGTGGACGTGTGAGGTGGGGAGAGAAAGGTGTGACGTGTGAGGGGTGGGAAGGTGTGACGTGTGAGGTGAGGGAGAAAGGTGTGACGTGTGAGGAGGTGTGAGGCGTGTGGGGAGTCAGGGGTGAGGAGAGAAGGTGTGACGTGTGAGGGTGAGGAGAGGTGTGACGTGTGAGGGGTGAGAGAAGGTGTGACGTGTGGGGTTGAGGGAGAGGTGTGAGCGTGTGAGGGGGTGGGGAGAAGGTGTGACGTTGAGGGGTAGGGAGAAAGGTGTGACGGGTGTGAGGGGTGGGGGAGGTGTGAGCGTGTGGAGTCAGGGGTGAGGGAGAGAAGGTGTGACGTGTGAGGGTGAGGGATGTGACGTGTGAGGGGTGAGGGGGGGGAGGGTGTGAGCGGGAGTGAGGTGTGGCATGTGAGGGGTGAGGGGTGAAGCGTGTGGGGGTGGGGGGGGGAGTGGGTCGTACGTGTGGGGGTGAGGAGAGAAGGTGTGACGTGTGAGGGGTGAGGAGAGAGAGAGGTGTGACGTGTGGGGGGTGAGGGAAGGTGTGACGTGTGAGGGGTGAGGGGGAGGGTGTGACGTGTGGTGGTGGGAAGGTGTGACGAGGGAGGAGAGAAGGCGTGTGAGGGGTGAGGAGGTGTGGGGGTGGGGAGGTGTGACGTGTGAGGGGTGAAGAGAAGGTGTGCGTGTGAGGGGTGGGGAGAGGTGTGACGTGTGAGGGAGGTGAGGAGGGGTGTGACGTGTTAGGGGTGAGGGGAGAGGTGTGCGTGTAGAGGGTGAGGAGAGTATGACGTGTTGAGGGGTGGGGAGAAGGTGTGACGTGTGTGAGGTGGGGAGAAGGTGTGAGGGGTGGGGAGAGAAGGTGTGTGAGGGGGTGAGGATGTGAGGTGAGGGAGGTGTGAGGGTGAGGGGAGGTGTGACGTGTGAGGGGTGAGGGAGGTGTGAGCGTGGGGGGTGGGGAAGGTGTGACGTGGGGGGTGAGGAGAGAGTGTAGGCGTGAGGGGGTGAGGGGAGTGTGACGTGTGAGGGAGTGGGGGTGAGGAGAGATGGTGTGACGTGTGAGGGATGGGAGAGACGGTGTGACTGGAGGGTGCGGAGAGTGTGACGTGGGGGTGAGGAGAGAAGGTGTGACGTGTGAGGGTGAGGAAGATTGTGACGTGTGAGGAGATGGTGTAACGTGTGAGGGGGTGAGAGAGGTGTGATGTGTGAGGGGTGAGGAGAGAAGATGTGAGGGGTGAGGAGAGAAGGTGTGACGTGTGAGGGGTGAGGAGAATAAGATGTGCAGCTGAAGAAAGTAGGTTAGAGGAACAAGGTGAGGGAGAGGAAGACAAAGAGAGGAGAAGTGAAGATGGAAGATTGAAGGAGGAGGGAGGAGGAGGAGAAGGAAGAGGAGGAGGAGGAAGAGGAAGGAAGGTGTTTTAAGATGATGACTTCGGTAGAATGCTTTGATGTCATGTGACTGATGCTGGAACTTGTGGTGATGTTCTTTTGTTCTTCTTTCTTCTTGTTTTTTTGTTGTTCTTCTTCTTTCTTCTTTGTTCTTTTTTGTTGTTCTTCTTTGTTCTTGTTCTTCTTTCTTGTTGTTGTTGTTGTTGTTGTTGTTGTTTTTTTGTTTCTTCTTTCTTGTTGTTGTTCTTGTTCTTCTTTCTTCTTTTTGTTGTTGTTGTTGTTCTTCTTCTCAAGTAAGCTTCTCGAGGTGGAGGAACTACTTGGCATGGCTACACCAGGGGCCGTGATCACTGCTACTGCTCCTTGAAGTATAACTAGATTGGTTACTGTGAACGTTTAGGTGCTACTGTTACTACTATTCCCTCAGAAGCTTTTAATGTTACTGTTGCGACTGTTACTTTTGTTACTGGAACGTCTACTGTTACTGCCACAACTGCTACTTTTACCACTGGAACAATTATTACTACTACTGCTATTACCTGTTGTTCCTTACTCACACAGTCTTAATTGACTTGGCCATCCGGAGGAAAACTTTAAATATGAGAAAAAGGAACACATTCGTGGTTAAAAAATCAACATAGAGCACGAAGAAAAATAATACTTGTTCGTGGTTAAATGAGAACATAGAACACGATAAATTAAACAAAATAACTCGTTCGTGGTTAAAATATAAACATTGAACACGAAGACATGAAAAATTACCACAACGAAAACAACTCTATAGATCGTCGTTAAATCATGAACATTGTTACTGGACGTTGTTAAACTATCATGAGAGAGAGTTTTTCCTCGTCTCTAAGAAGTGGTTTAGAGGAAGTGGCAACAGCATCACCGCCACACTGAAGACGGGGAAGATCGTGGTGAGATGAATGGCAGCATCCTGGTGAGATAGGTACCTTAGGGAGGAGGGGGGATGGGAGAGGGTAGGTAGGGGAAGGAGGGATGGTGAGGAGGCATGGAGGGTAGGTGGAGGAATGGAGGGTGGAGGATAATGGACAATAGGGTGATGGGGGTTGGATGGGAGGAGGAGGAGGATGGGGAGGAGAAGGAGGATGGGGGTTAAGAATATCAGGAAGAGGAGGAGGAGGAGGCATCAAGATTGGCAAAATAAACCCCACAAAATCCCCAGAGGCCAGGAAGAGGAGGAATAGGAGGAAGATGGCAGGAAAAACACCTCTACAAAATCCTTGAAGACTAGGAAGAGAGAGGAAAGAAGGAAGAGGTAGGGAGCAAGATCCTGCCGTCGATAATTGCCGAGGTAATGAGAAAGGGGCTCTAACATCTTGCAGACTCTATCTTTCCTTGGGACCCAGCCAGCCTCCCTTTTCGCTGGCGTGGGTCGATGTCTCGCTCGTTGCCACCTTCTCGCCTTGTGTAAGGAAACCTGAAAGGAACCCGAGTGTGTCTTTATGAGTCTCAATTTAATCTTGGTGGACCGGACCCTGTGTGTGTGTGTGTGTGTGTGTGTGTGTGTGTGTGTGTGTGTGTGTGTGTGTGTGTGTGTGTGTGTGTGTGTGTGTGTGTGTGTGTGTGTGTGTGTTGTGTGTGTGTGTGTGTGTGTGTTGTGTGTGTGTGTGTGTGTGTGTTGTGTGTGTGTGTTGTGTGTGTGTGTGTGTGTGTGTCTGTTGTGTGTGTTGTGTGTGTGTGTGTGTGTTTTGTGTGTGTGTGTGTGTGTGTGTGTGTGTGTGTGTGTGTGTGTGTGTGTGTGTGTGTGTGTGTTGTGTGTGTGTGTGTGTTGTGTGTGTGTGTGTGTGTGTGTGTGTGTGTGTGTGTGTGTGTGTGTGTGTGTGTGTGTACTCACTTTCCAGACTGCAATGTGTGTGTGTGTGTACTCACTTTCCAGACTGCAATGTGTGTGTGTGTGTGTGTGTGTGTGTGTGGTTTAAAAACCTCGTGACGCATTGCACCGAACATTAATCAAAAGTCTGTAGGTTGAAGCCGCATAGTACAATAAACATGGAGAACACACACACACAGGTGTGAAGGCATTATAGGGCAGTAAATCCCATTGGCTATTATATTACAGTCTAATCAGGTCGTTAAAGTGAACATCAGAGAGACTTGATAATCATAAAGTGAGGCGATACCTAACCTAACCTGGTGTGTTTATGTTGTACTTCTTGGTTTATCCTGACGCCTTGTTCGACAGGTGTAAGGTGTTGTTGTGTGTGTGTGTGTGTGTGTGTGTGTGTGTGTGTGTGTGTGTGTGTGTGTGTGTGTGTGTGTGTGTGTGTGTGTGTGTGTGTGTGTGTGTGTGTGTGTGTGTGTGTGTCTGTGTGTGTGTGTCTGTGTGTGTGTGTGTGTGTGTGTGTGTGTGTCTGTGTGTGTGTGTGTGTGTGTGTGTGTGTGTGTGTGTGTGTGTGTGTGTGTGTGTGTGTACTGTAAACCCTTCAGTACGATAACTTAACCCTTTAATTATGGTGTTATCATATTTAATGAGTTAAGTCAGTGGCAGGTAGTAGGCAGCTACCAAACAGGGAGTACTACCGCCTGGGAAGATATTGGAAGCATTATGTACAGTGTTGTCTAATGGTAGACCCTACTGCCATATGGCATCACAAAAATTGTGACCAATTCCCAGGTTGATGATCTGACTTTCTGCCTCATTACACAATTGTAGGGTCTCAATTGTTTCTCTTACTTTGACAACACAACATATATATATTTATTATTTATGGATATTATTTTATGGTTATTATTATTTTATTTATATTTTTGGATTTTTTGTTTTTATTAGTTGTTATTATTATTAGTGTATTATTATTATTATTATTGTGTGTGTGTTGTTGTTATTATAATATTTTCGCCCCCCAGGCCCACCATGTGGAGTTACCTGTGCCCTGGTGAGCTAATGCCCGTAAAAAAAAGTCATCGTACTAAAGTGTTTAAGTCATCTTTCTCAAAGGGTTAAGTCTTCATCATTAATGGATTATCATTCTCAATGGGTTAAGTCATCATCATTAATGGATTATCATTCTCAATGGGTTAAGTCATCTGTACTGAAGGGGTTAAGTCTAGCATGGTGGTACAAATAATCTGGTTAATGCTGTAACTCTCCTGCCAGTATCCACCCACCTTACCGAGCTGGTTTAAGTGGCGGGCCAGCTGCTCTGGGGTGTGTGGGGCGCACCAGCAGGGACGATATCGTGTACTGTGTGGCAGGTTTTACCCCCGAATTACGGAGACCCACAGCACCAAAGTTATACGGAAGGTTATCACTAATTAGTGTAGTTATAATTGAGCTGTTGAAGGACTGTCTCTTACTACTACAAAGCCATGTCTAACTGGAGCTTATTGATAGTTGTGGCTTACAGTTATTTTGATACTTTGTGTTGTGTTGTGTTGAGTTGTGATGGGCGACAACAATGAGATTAGTGGAGAAGCACTAGTAGTGACATTGTAGAGAGAGGAAGCAGAAGGTAACAGTACTTACATTGTGGCCAAACAACAACAACAACAATACCTACGTCAATAACAAATAATAACAACAACCACAAAAATAATAATAATACTAAAAATAATAATAATAATAATAATAATAATAATAATAATAATAATAATAAAATGAACAGTATATAATAAGTATGGTCTCGAGTAGTGAAGATGTTGCCAGCCACCCAAGCCTTAACCCATCACCCACCACTGTACCTGTATTAATCTTGTAGTTACCATATACTTATATTACACCTGTATGTTACCTGTGTGTCTACTATTATTCCCCTGTGTCAAATCAATTAAATCATGGTACACAAGGGTTAGGTCTGACACACAATGGTTTAGTCACGGTACACAATGGTTTGGGTCACGGTACAAAGGGTTTAGGTTCAGTACACAAGGGGTAGAGTCACGGTACACAGGAGGTAGGTCACGGTACACAGGGGTTAGGTCACGGTACACAATGGGTTTAGGTCACGGTACACAAGGGTTTAGGTCACGGTACACAAGGGGTTAGGGTCACGGTACACAATGGGTTTAGGGTCACGGTACACAAGGTTAGGTCACGGTACACAGGGAGGTAGGGTCACGGTACTACAAGGGGTTAGGTCACGTACACAAGGTTAGGGTCACGGTACACAAGGGAGGTAGGTCACGGTACACAAGGGGTTAGGTCACGGTACACAAGGGGTTAGGTCACGGTACACAAGGAGCTAGGTCACGGTACACAAGGGTTTAGGGTCACGGTACACAAGGGGTTTAGGCACACAAGGGAGGTAGGTCACGGTACACAAGGGGTTAGGGTCACGGTACACAAGGGGTTAGGGTCACGGTAATACTGGGGAGGTGGGGTCACGGTAACACAAGGGTTTAGGTCAGCGTAGTACCAAGGGTTTAGGTCACGGTAACACAAGGGGTTTAGGGCCACGGTACACAAGGGAGGTAGGTCACGGTACACAAGGGTTTAGGTCACGGTACACATGGTTTAGGGTCACGGTACACAAGGGAGGTAGGTCACGGTACCATGAGGTTAGGTCATGGTACACTAAGGTTAGGTCACGGTACAATATGGGCTTAGGGCTCACGGTACATAAGGGGTTAGGTCACGGTACACAATGGTTTAGGGTTACGGTACACAAGGGTTAGGTCACGGTACACAAGGGGTTAGGGTCACGGTCCGGGGTTGGACAGTACACAATGGTTTAGGTTACGGTACACAAGGGGTTAGGACACGGTACACAATGGTTTAGATGGTACACAAGGTTAGGGACACGGTACACAAGGGGTTAGGTCACACAAGGGTTAGGGACACGGTACACAAGGGGTTAGGTCACGGTACACAAGGGAGCTAGGTCACGGTACACAAGGGTTTAGGTCACTGGGTACACAATGGTTTAGGTGGTACACAAGGGGTTAGGTTACGGTACACAAGGGTTTAGGTCACGGCATAAGGGGTTAGGTCAGAGTTAGGGGTTGGGACACGGTTGATAATAGGACTGGTAGGGTTAGGACACGGCACACAAGGGGTTAGGACACGGTACACAATGGTTTAGGGTCACGGTACACAAGGGGTTAGGTCACGGTACAATGTTAGGTCACGGTATACAAGGGGTCACGGTACACAATGGGTTTAGGGTCACGGTACACAAGGTTAGGACATGGTACACATGGGTCGAGTTGACGGCACACAAGGGTTTAGGTCACGGTACACAAGGGGTTAGGTCATGGTACAATAGGGGTTAGGACACGGGTACACAATGGTTTAGGGTCACGGTACACAAGGGGTTAGGTCACGGTACACAAGGGGTTAGGACAACGGTACACAATGGTTTAGGGTCACGGTACACAAGGGGTTAGGTCACGGTACACAAGGGGTTAGGACACGGTACAAAGGGGTTAGGTTACTTGGTCACAAGGTTTAGTATCGCTAACTATCTTTTTTCAACACTATATTGTATTTGTCGCAAGTAAAACATAACAAAATACACCTTGCTTTTCTTCCTTACTATACAACAAGAACAGCAACAACAAACAACAATAACAAAACAACAATAACAACAACATTTTACAACATCACGTATTTTTACCACCCGAAAGCGTTGAGAGAGGCAGTGTGTGTGTGTGTGTGTGTGTGTGTGTGTGTGTGTGTGTGTGTGTGTGTGACTCACATACGATCAGTATACACGGTGCAAGAACATAGGCTGAGGTATCTCTCTCTCGTCTGTCAGTGTAGTCTGTCACCGGTACATCACCTCTATCTTGTTTCTTTTTACGCTATTTTTTCTGTCGAATGCCATAGCGCCGGTGCCACTTTATCAGATAACGCCGCGGTAATTACTGTTGGTACCCTCACCAGGCACTACACCTTCTGGACTGGTGCCATAAGGGTTGTTATTCTTCCTCACTGACTCACCACTTACCGCCACCAGGATAAATATCTCTCTGGTGCTGTCAGCCATCAGTCGTCAGCCATCACCCGTCAGCCATCACCCATCACCCATCACCCGTCAGCTATCACCTGTCAGCCATCACCATCACCTGTCAGCCATCACCTTATCACCCGTCAGCCATCACCCGTCAGCGTCAGCCATCACCCGTCAGCCGTCAGGTCCATCACCCGTCAGCCATCACCCATCACCCGTCAGCCATCACCCATCACCTGTCAGTCACCCATCACCTGTCAGCCATCAGCTGCCTCACACAAATTCATTACTAGTGATGGTTATTTAAAACCCTCCTGACACTCTCCTCATCTAGGTGTGAGGTTTGTTGTTAGTTCCGCCAGGGTGTAAAGATATCAGGTGTGTGTGTGGTGTATGCATGTATGTATGTATGTATGTATACATGACCTGTGGTGTAATGGTTCAGCATACCGCCCCGCAAGCGAGTGGACCCGGTCCGATCCCCGGACAGGTGAAGCTTATGGGCAAGTTTCTTGACGCCATTTGCCCTGTCTACCCAGCAGCAATTGGGGACCTGGATGTTCATCGATTGTGATCGTGTTCCGGGGTAATGGTTAGCCAGTGCAGTTGGCGAGTGTCCGGTCTTCTCATATTCCCTTGACACTGAGTCATGCAGCTTCGTTAACTTAGGGTGTGTGGCTGTTGTGTTGGCGACAGCTTTGCCACACTCAAACAAATTGACACCTAGGTGGCCCTTGGGCCGGCCATTCTCATAACAATCAGGGCAAACCATTATTATTATGTATGTATGTATGTGTGATCTATCCATCACACACTGGCCAGCTGACACGTAAAAGGAGGAGACCAGAAGAGACAGAGCCATTTGTTGATGTATAAATTAGATTAGTAAAACCCATTGTGGATGGTGGAGGAGGAGGAGGAGGTCGTCAACTGTGGAGTATAACACTATCTGTACCTGCCCTGAGGATGACAAGGCTACACCACACCCTCTCCTTTACTCTCAAAACTTGATATATGCCAAGATAAGAAGTCACCTTCCCATCAGTTTGTTAAGAGATAAGATCATATTTTATCTCCAGGTATAGTGAGGATAAAATGGTACTGACAGGTCTCTTTGATGATGTATCACCCAGTCAAGGTATGTGGTATATTTAGCGATATATCCTCGTACTAACGTTGATATATTCCAAAATATTTACTGGTGAGGTGGTTAAAATGTTTGGGGTGTTGAAGGGATGATTTAATACTTGTAAGTTGATGTCCATTGTTTGGTAAAGGTTTGTTATATAGGAAGGTAAATGATATGATTAGGTTAGGTTAGGTTGTGGGTTGGTTGCTGGGTTAGGTTAGGTTAGGTTTGGTTAGGTTGGGCTAGGTTAGGTTGGGTTGCTAGGGGTTAGGTTGGGTTGGGTTAGGTTAGGTTAGGTTGGGTTAGGGTTAGGTTAGGTTGGGTTGCTTAGGTTAGGCTGGGTTAAGTTAGGTTAGGTTAGGTTAGGTTGGGGTTGGGTTAGGTTGTGTTGGGTTAGGTTGCTAGGTTGTTAGTTGCTAGGGGTTAGTTGGGTTAGGTTGGGCTAGGTTAGGTTGCTAGGTTAGTTGCTAGGTTAGTTGCTAGGTTAGTTGGGCTAGGTTAGGGTTGGGTTAGGTTAGGCTGCTAGGTTGGGCTAGTGCTGGGTTGAGGTTAGGTTGCTGGGTTAGTGGGTTGTAGGTCAGGTTGTTGTGTACCTGACAGCGTAAAGGTTACAAAGATATTAATTTATGCTAGCTCTATGACAAACAAACTTTAGACTAATACTTATAACTTTATTAGTTTGTTATCCTGTGTATTTTATTTTGTTTGTTTGTTTGTTGGTTGTTGTAAATTTTAAAAGTCTTTGTTTTTGTTGTTGTTGTTGTTGTTTTGGTGTTGTTTTTTTGTTGTTGTCATTTGTTTTAATAATAATAATAGGAAGAATAATGTGAGAATGAAAAGAAGAATGGAACAGCAGTAAAATATGGAATAGGAGTAGAAGGAGAAAGAGGAGTGAAGAAGAGGAAGAGATCAAACAGAGAATGAAAAGGTAATGGACGTATCACCAAACCACTAGAAGAATCATGCATCTCACGACACTACACCAGGTGATGATGCTCTTGTAACATAGAGATGCTAGGGTCGATCTCCTATGACCTGAGCTGACGAACCGGGAGAGAAAAAATATACCGGTAATTGATACTTGTATGTACCAGTTGAGAGAGTACCTGTATTACCTGTAATAAAAATAAGAAGGATACCTGACCTTTGTGGTATGGGATTAACTACATACCTGAGGGTAATTGGGTTATAAACTGTGGGGTAAGTTTCGACAGGTGGCAGCCAATGGTAAGGGTCTCTCCTGCACACATGAAAAGGCGAGGAAGGTCTCAGGTTGGTGAAAATATGCCACACACACACACACACACCCTGCTTCTATGACGTGGTTGATGGCGACTGGTGTAGAATGTGTCCGACGTTAATGGTGGCTTATCATGGCGCCCCTCCTCCCTCTCCTCTTCCTCCGTTTTCTCCCCTCTTCCCATTCTCCTTCCTCCCTCTTCTTCTTCTTCCTCCTCCTCCCAGTCAGTCATTCCATTAACGCAGAAGACTCAGAAGTTGCGTTTCGGGACCTTATGGTATTTTATGGGGGTTTAGGTCTTTTTTTTGCTTTGTGTAGTGAAGATGGTGGTGATGTGTGTGTGGTGGTGATGGTGGTGATGTGGTGATGATGATGGTGATGATGGTGGTGGTGGTGATGGTGGTGATGGTGATGATGATGGTGATGATGGTGGTGGTGTGTGATGGTGGGGATGGTGATGATGGTGATGATGATGGTGGTGATGATGGTGGTATGATGGTGGTGGTGGGTGGATGATGGGATGATGATGGTGATGATGGTGATGATGATGGTGATGATGGTGATGATGATGGTGATGATGATGGTGATGATGGTGATGATTATGGTGATTGATGGTGGTGATGATGGTGTGTGGTGGTGATGATGGTGGTGGTGATGGTGGTGATGATGGTGATGATGGTGGTGATGATGGTGATGATGGTGGTGATGATGGTGGTGATGATTGTGATGGTGATGATAATGGGATCACCTGAACATACACCACCCCCAGCTTATTTCTACCTGGAGGAGAAACACACTTAACGCTACCTGGGGAATTAAATTAGGTTAAAATCGGTTTGGTTAGATTAGATTGTTAGATTGAGTTAAATTAGGTTAAAGTATTTGAAATTGTTAGATTAGGTTATGTTAGGATGTCGTTTAGTTCTTTTTTGAAGTTCTATCGTTTGGTTAGATTCAGTTAAAATATATTAGGTTAGTTTGGTTAGATTAGGTAAAATAGGTTAGGTTAGTTTGCTAGATTAGGTTAAAATAGAGATTAGGTTATTTGTCAGATTAGGTTAAAACAGGTTAGGTTAGTTCTGGTTAGATTAGGTTAAAATAGGATTAGGGTTAGTTTGCTAGATGATTTAAAATAGGTTAGGTTAGTTTGGTTAGATTAGGTTAAAATAGGTTAGGTTAGTTTGGTTAGATTAGGTTAAAATAGATTAGTTAGTTTGCTAGATTAGGTTAAAATAGGTTAGGTTAGTTTGGGCAGATTAGGTTAAAATAGGGTTAAATAAGTGGTTAAGATAGATTAGGGTTAGTTTGGTTAGATTAGGTTAAAATAGATTAGGGTTAGTTTGGTTAGATTAGGTTAAAATAGATTAGGGTTAGTTTGGTTAGATTAGGTTAAAATAGATTAGGGTTAGTTTGGTTAGATTAGGTTAAAATAGGTTAGGGTTAGTTTGGTTAGATTAGGTTAAAATAGGTTAGGGTTAGTTTGGTTAGATTAGGTTAAAATAGGTTAGGTTAGGTTAAAATAGGTTAGGTTCGGTTAGGTTAGGTTAAAATAGATTAGGGTTAGGTTAATGTTCTTAATCATCAGGTGAAATAAGATGAGGGGTGCTTAATCTTCACCTGATACCAACTGAACTAAATATATACCTGTAATATAGAGCTCATTAAGGTGTGACTTGTGCCTCGTGTGGGCCAGACCTCAGCAACCCAGGAATGTTAACGAGGAGTTTGTTAGGTTAGGTTAAGTTAGGTTAGGTTAGGTTAGGTTAAGTTCAGGCAAATTTTAATGAGATTTCAGTCTTTGTTGAATACCTAACCAAACCTAACCTAACCTAACCAAACCTAACCTAACCTAACCTAACCAAACCTAACCTAACCTAATGGGGAGGCTATGAGGGCCTTGTATGCGAAACGAGAATATTGTAATAATGATGTAGATTTTTATTGCATTGTGTGAGAGGGGGGGAGTGAAGGTGTGGTAGATATGAGGAAGGTGGTGTGGTAGGGGGTGAGGTGTGGTTAGGGGGTGAGGTGTGGGCAGGGGGGTGAGGTGTGGTAAGGGTGAGGTAGGGGGGGGTGAGGTGTGGTGGGGTGAGGTGTGGTAGGGGGGTGAGTGTGGTCGGGGGGGTGAGGTGTGGTAGGGGATGAGGTGTGGTAAGGGGTGGGTGTGGTCGGGGGTGAGGGGGTGGGTAGGGGTGAGGTGTGGTAGGGGTGGTGTGGGTAAGGGGTGAGGTGTGGTGGGCAAGTGAGGTAGGGGGTGAGGTGTGGGTAGGGGGTGAGGTGTGGTAGGGGTGAGGTGTGGTAAGGGGTGGTGTGGTAGGGGTGAGGTGTGTGGGTAAGGGGGTGTGTGGGTAGGGGTGAGGTGTGGTGGGGAAGAGGTGTAGTAGGGGGGTGAGGTGTGGTGGGGGGGTGAGGTGTGTAGGGGGGGTGAGGTGGTAAGGGGGTGAGGTGTGTAGGGGTGAGGTGTGGTAAGGGGTGAGGTGTGGTAGGGGTGAGGTGTGGTGGGGGTGAGGAGTGGTGGGGGGTGAGGTGGGTAGGGGTGAGGTGTGGGGGGTGAGGTGGTAAGGTGAGGGGGTAGGGGGTGAGGTGGTAGGGGTGGAGGTGTGGTGAGGTGAGGTGGGTAGGGGTGAGGTGTGGTAAGGGGTGAGGTGTGGTAAGGGGTGAGGTGTGGTAGGGGTGAGGTGTGGTAGGGGATGAGGTGTGGTAAGGGTGAGGTGTGGTAGGGGTGAGGTGGTAGGGGTGAGGTGTGGTAAGGGGTGAGGTGTGGTAGGATGTGGTGATGAGGTGTGGTAGTAATTAGGGAGGAGATGGTATGAAATGCGACAGTAATGAGATAACTAGATTGTTTTGATAACGAGAGGAAGTGAAACCAAATGATAGGAAGGAACAGTATGATAAATTGGACGGAAGGAGATGGAATTAACGAGTGTTGATGATGAGAGTGTCAGTGAAAAGCGTCATTACTACTGAGACGCTGAGATGAGGTTACTGTGTGGTGTGGGGGGGAAGGTTGCCTGTAGTCGCCTCTATGTCCAGTCTATCTCTCTCACTACTGATGGATTCTGGAAGCGACATCGGGGGTGAACGCTATTGAACCTTTTGTCTTGATGTCACGTGTAATGAGTCTGGTCTTTAGCGCGAATTCAGACAGTAAATAAAAATAATATAGGCTGTTTTAGGCTTTTTTGTGTTATTATGGAAGATTGTCCTGATTTTTCACAAGTGTAGGCCTAGAGGGACATGGTGAGGGAGGTACCTGTTACCATGATCCATCTGCCTACATCACCGCTTGGCCCAGATTGTTGTTACAATTTGGGGACTAACTAGATCTTAACCTCTCCTCCATCTCGGCAGCTGGTTAATAAAGGAGTGTGTGTATGTGTGTGTGTGTGTGTGTGTGTGTGTGTTAGTCCAGGTGGTTGATTGTGTAGGCCTAGTTAACAAGATGGTATCAGCCCCCAGCAGTTAGTTCCTCGAGAGGGGCTGTACAGTATTCGGTCTCTCCCCTATCTCTTTATCTCTCTGTTTAGATGTCTCAAGGCACAAGGGGTCACGATAAATACCTCGTAAGCGTAAGTTAATTACTCCCTAAAAGCTCCCCTCTGCACCGGATGTCAAATTACGGAGCCATTTAATTGTGGTGTGGTGGTGATGCCCGGGCCGTTACTGCCATGTGGCGCCCCCGACCGTCAAGTGAGGGGGCAGGCGAGAGAGACAGACTCCGCCCCTCCCTAGAATGAAGATATTTTGGTGGCTTGTGACTTTATTTCCGTCAGTGTCTAGTCTCTCGCGCCCACACCAGACGCGGGCGTGTCTGGAGGCGAGTGTGTTTATAAACGTCGCGGTGTCTGGCCTCTGAGTCGCCCGCCCCCTGTTGCTACTCTCTTCCTCCTCCTCACCCCCACACCATCTTGACCACAGTTACGGCTGCTCCCACACTTACCCGGGAAACTTTCAGAGTTTATTGCTCGAGATTGTTGGCTCGAGTCTTGGGATGAGTTTCCTTGTTGACATTTATCCAGTTTGTATTATGCGCCGAATTCGATGATAATTCTGATCTCTTAACACCTATAGTAAAAGTTTTAATGTAAAAGATCATCCCGCTGATGTATTCCGACAGATCTTAATATAATTGTGCATATTTAATGAGTTAGCAATATGCACCGAACGAAGTACATCA
>NW_024720036.1:0-6829 GCF_018991925.1 Homarus americanus
AGCTTTTCTCACCTCTGTGTCCTGTACATGATATAGCCTGTCTCACCTCTGTGTACTGTATTGATATAGCCTGTCTCACCTCTGTTTACTGTACAAGATAAAGCTTGTCTCACCTCTGTGTACTGTGCATGATATAGCCTGTCACACCTGTGTGTTCTGTACATGATACAGCTTGTCTCACCTCTGTGTCCTGTACATGATATAGCCTGTCTCACCTCTGTGTACTGTAATGATACAGCCTGTCTCACATCTGTGTACTATACATGGTAGAGCCTGTCACACCTCTGTGTACTGTACATGATACAGCTTTTCTCACCTCTGTGTACTGTACATGATACAGCCTGCCACACCTCTGTGCACTGTACAAGATACACCTTGTCTCACCTATGTGTAAGGTACATTATATAGCATGTCTCACCTCTGTGTGCTGTACATGATTCAACTAGTCTCACCTCTGTGTACTGTACATGATATAGCCTGTCTCACCTCTTTGTACTGTACATGTAACAGCCTGTCTCACCTCTGTGTACTGTACATGATATAGCCTGTCTCCCCTCTGTGTACTGTACATGATATAGCCTGTCTCACTTCTGTGTTTCTGTAGATGATATACGCTGTCTCACCTCTGTGTACTGTAATAATACAGCCTGTCTCACCTCTGTGTACTGTACATGATAGAGCCTGTCACACCTCTGTGTACTGTACATGATACTGCTTTTCTCACCTTTGTGTACTGTACATGATACAGCTTGTCTCACCTCTGTGTATTGTACATGATACAACCTGTCTCACATCTGCATATTGTACAATGTACATGATACAGCCTGCCACACCTCTGTGCACTGTACATGATACAGCTTGTCTCATCTATGTGTACTGTACATGATATAGCCCATCTCACATCTCTGTACTGTACATGATAAAGCTTGTCTCATCTGTGTGTCCTGTGCATGATATAGCCTGTCTCATCTCTGTTCACTGTAATGAAAGAGCCTCTCTCACCTCTGTGTCCTGTACATTATATAGCCTGTCTCACCTCTGTGTACTGTACATGATATAGCCTGTCTCACCTCTGTGTACTGTACATGATATAGCCTGTCTCACCTCTGTGTACTGTACATGATATAGCCTGTCTCACCTCTGTGTACTGTACATGATATAGCCTGTCTCACCTCTGTGTACTGTACATGATATAGCCTGTCTCACCTCTGTGTACTGTACATGATATAGCCTGTCTCACCTCTGTGTACTGTACATGATATAGCCTGTCTCACCTCTGTGTACTGTACATGATATAGCCTGTCTCACCTCTGATATGTACCTCTGTGTACTGTACATAATATAGCCTGTCTCAATTATATAGCTGTGTACTGCACATTATATGTGTACATGATACAGCCTGCCCCACCTCTCTGTGTACTGTACATGATATAGCCTGTCTCACCTCTGTGTACTGTACATGATATAGCCTGTCTCACCTCTGTGTGGAATGTGGCCTGTCTCACCTCTGTGTGCCTGTACATATGCTTATGATCTCACCTTTGTGTTCTGTACATTATATAGCCTGTCTCACCTCTGTGTACTGTACATGATATAGCCTGTCTCACCTCTGTGTACTCTAATGATATGGCCTGTCTCACCTCTGTGTACTGTACATAATATAGCCTGTTTCACCTCTGTGTTCTGTACATTATACAGCCTGTCTCACCTCTGTGTTCTGTACATGATATAGCCTGTTTCACCTCTGTGTATTGTACATGATATAGCCTGTCTCATCTCTGTGTCCTGTACATCATACAGCCTGTCACACCTATGTGTACTGTACATGATATATCCTGTCTCACCTCTGTGTACTGTACATGGTAGAGCCTGTCACACCTCTGTGTACTGTACATGATACAGCTTTTCTCACCTCTGTGTACTGTACATGATACAGCCTGCCACATCTCTGTCTACTGTACATGATATATAGCCTGTCTCACTTCTGTGTTTTTGTACATGAAATAGCCTGTCTCACTTCTGTGTAATGTAATGTTACAGCCTGTCTCACCTCTGTGTACTGTACATGGTAGAGCCTGTCACACCTCTGTGTACTGTACATGATACAGCTTTTCTCACCTTTGTGTACTGTACATGATATAGCCTGTCTCACCTCTGTGTACTGTACATGATACAGCCTGCCACATCTCTGTGTACTGTACATGATATATAGCCTGTCTCACTTCCGTGTTTCTGTACATGAAATAGCCTGTCTCACTTCTGTGTACTGTAATGATACAGCCTGTCTCACCTCTGTGTACTGTACATGGAAGAGCTTGTCACACCTCTGTGTACTGTACATGATACAGCTTTTCTCACCTCTGTGTACTGTACATGATACAGCCTGCCACATCTCTGTGCACTGTACAAGATACATGCTTGTCTCACCTCTGTGTACTCTACATTATATAGCCTGTCTCACCTCTGTGTTCTGTACATTATATAGCCTGTCTCACCTCTGTGTTCTGTACATGATATTGCCTGTCTCATCTCTGTGCACTGTAATGATAGAGCCTCTCTCACCTCTGTGTCCTGTACATGATATAGCCTGTCTCACCTCTGTGTACTGTACATGATACAGCCTGCCACACCTCTGTGCACTGTACAAGATACACCTTGTCTCACCTATGTGTACTGTACATTATATAGCCTGTCTCACCTATGTGTGCTGTACATGATTCAACTAGTCTCACCTCTGTGTACTGTACATGATACAGTTTGTCTCACCTCTGTGTACTGTACATGATATAGCCTGTCTCACCTCTTTGTACTGTATATGATATAGCCTGTCTCACCTCTGTGTACTGTACATGATATAGCCTGTCTCCCCTCTGTGTACTGTACATGATATAGCCTGTCTCACTTCTGTGTTTCTGTAGATGATATACGTTGTCTCACCTCTGTGTACTGTAATAATACAGCCTGTCACACTTCTGTGTACTGTACATGATACTGCTTTTCTCACCTTTGTGTACTGTACATGATACAGCTTGTCTCACCTCTGTGTATTGTACATGATACAACCTGTCTCACATCTGCATATTGTACAATGTACATGATACAGCCTGCCACACCTCTGTGCACTGTACATGATACAGCTTGTCTCATCTATGTGTACTGTACATGATATAGCCCATCTCACATCTCTGTACTGTACATGATAAAGCTTGTCTCATCTGTGTGTCCTTTGCATGATATAGCCTGTCTCATCTCTGTTCACTGTAATGAAAGAGCCTCTCTCACCTCTGTGTCCTGTACATTATATAGCCTGTCTCACCTCTGTGTACTGTACATGATATAGCCTGTCTCACCTCTGTGTACTGTATATGATATAGCCTGTCTCACCTCTGTGTACTGTACATGATATAGCCTGTCTCACCTCTGTGTACTCTGTCTCAATGATATGGCCTGTACTCACCTCTGTGTACCTGTCTCACATGTACATATATAGCCTGTCTCACCTCTGTGTTCTGTACTGTACATATAGCCTGTCTCACCTCTGTGTACTTATATAGCCTGTCTCACCTCTGTGTACTGTACATGATATAGCCTGTCTCACCTCTGTGTCGTACATGATATAGCCTGTCTCATTCTCTGTGTACTGTACACATAGCCTGTCTCACCTCTGTGTACTCTAATGATATGGCCTGTCTCACCTCTGTGTACTGTACACAATATAGCCTGTCTCACCTCTGTGTTCTGTACATTATATAGCCTGTCTCACCTCTGTGTTCTGTACATGGTATAGCCTTTCTCACCTCTGTGTACTGTACATGATATAGCCTGTCTCATCTCTGTGTCCTGTACATCATACAGCCTGTCTCACCTCTGTGTACTGTACTTGATACAGCCTGTCTCACCTGTGTGTTCTGTACATGATATGGCCTGTCTCACCTCTGTGTACTTTACATGATATAGCCTGTCTCACCTTTGTTTACTGTACATGATAAACCTTGTCTCACCTCTGTGTACTGTGTATGACATAGCATGTCACCCCAGTGTGTTCTGTACACGATATAGCCTGTCTCACCTCTGTGTACTGTACATGATACAGCCTGCCACATCTCTGTGCACTGTACAAGACACATGCTTGTCTCACCTCTGTGTACTCTACATTATATAGCTTGTCTCACCTCTGTGTTCTGTACATTATATAGCCTGTCTCACCTCTGTGTAATGTACATGATATAGCCTGTCTCATCTCTGTGCACTGTAATGATAGAGCCTCTCTCACCTCTGTGTCCTGTACATGATATAGCCTGTCTCACCTCTGTGGTCTGTACATGGTATAGCCTTTCTCACCTCTGTGTCCTGTACATGATATAGCCTGTCTCACCTCTGTGTACTGTATTGATATAGCCTGTCTCACCTCTGTTTACTGTACAAGATAAAGCTTGTCTCACCTCTGTGTACTGTGCATGATGTAGCCTGTCACACCTGTGTGTTCTGTACATGATACAGCTTGTCTCACCTCTGTGTCCTGTACATGATATAGCCTGCTCACCTCTGTGTACTGTAATGATACAGCCTGTCTCACATCTGTGTAATATACATGGTAGAGCCTGTCACACCTCTGTGTACTGTACATGATACAGCTTTTCTCACCTCTGTGTACTGTACATGATACAGCCTGCCACACCTCTGTGCACTGTACAAGATGCACCTTGTCTCACCT
Organism: Homarus americanus; assembly: GCF_018991925.1. NCBI lineage: Eukaryota > Metazoa > Arthropoda > Malacostraca > Decapoda > Nephropidae > Homarus > Homarus americanus. The sequence goes on from NW_024720036.1 coordinate 4,715, forward strand.
ATGTGTACTGTACATTATATAGCCTGTCTCACCTCTGTGTGCTGTACATGATTCAACTAGTCTCACCTCTGTGTACTGTACATGATATAGCCTGTCTCACCTCTTTGTACTGTACATGTAACAGCCTGTCTCACCTCTGTGTACTGTACATGATATAGCCTGTCTCCCCTCTGTGTACTGTACATGATATAGCCTGTCTCACTTCTGTGTTTCTGTAGATGATATACGCTGTCTCACCTCTGTGTACTGTAATAATACAGCCTGTCTCACCTCTGTGTACTGTACATGATAGAGCCTGTCACACCTCTGTGTACTGTACATGATACAACCTGTCTCACATCTGCATATTGTACAATGTACATGATACAGCCTGCCACACCTCTGTGCACTGTACATGATACAGCTTGTCTCATCTATGTGTACTGTACATGATATAGCCCATCTCACATCTCTGTACTGTACATGATAAAGCTTGTCTCATCTGTGTGTCCTGTGCATGATATAGCCTGTCTCATCTCTGTTCACTGTAATGAAAGACCCTCTCTCACCTCTGTGTCCTGTACATTATATAGCCTGTCTCACCTCTGTGTACTGTACATGATATAGCCTGTCTCACCTCTGTGTACTGTACATGATATAGCCTGTCTCACCTCTGTGTACTGTACATAATACAGCCTGCCACACCTCTGTGCACTGTACAAGATGCACCTTGTCTCACCTATGTGTACTGTACATTATATAGCCTGTCTCACCTCTGTGTACTGTACATGATTCAACTAGTCTCACCTCTGTGTACTGTACATGATATAGCCTGTCTCACCTCTTTGTACTGTACATGTAACAGCCTGTCTCACCTCTGTGTACTGTACATGATATAGCCTGTCTCCCCTCTGTGTACTGTACATGATATAGCCTGTCTGACTTCTGTGTTTCTGTAGATGATATACGCTGTCTCACCTCTGTGTACTGTAATAATACAGCCTGTCTCACCTCTGTGTACTGTACATGATAGAGCCTGTCACACCTCTGTGTACTGTACATGATACAACCTGTCTCACATCTGCATATTGTACAATGTACATGATACAGCCTGCCACACCTCTGTGCACTGTACATGATACAGCTTGTCTCATCTATGTGTACTGTACATGATATAGCCCATCTCACATCTCTGTACTGTACATGATAAAGCTTGTCTCATCTGTGTGTCCTGTGCATGATATAGCCTGTCTCATCTCTGTTCACTGTAATGAAAGAGCCTCTCTCACCTCTGTGTCCTGTACATTATATAGCCTGTCTCACCTCTGTTTACTGTACATGATATAGCCTGTCTCACCTCTGTGTACTGTACATGATAAAGCTTGTCTCATCTTCAGGTACTGCCAGCACACATGCAGCCTGTCTCTCTCTCTGTACTGTGCCACGAGGCTGTCTCACCTCTGTGTACTGTACATGATATAGCCTGTCTCACCTTTGTGTACTGTACATGATATAGCCTGTCTGTCCTCTGTGTACTGTACATGATATAGCCTGTCTCACCTCTGTGTACTGTACATGATATAGCCTGTCTCACCTCTGTGTACTCTAATGATATGGCCTGTCTCACCTCTGTGTACTGTACATAATATAGCCTGTCTCACCTCTGTGTTCTGTACATTCTATAGCCTGTCTCACCTCTGTGTACTGTACATGATATAGCCTGTCTCATCTCTGTGTCCTGTACATCATACAGCCTGTCTCACCTCTGTGTACTGTACTTGATACAGCCTGTCTCACCTGTGTGTTCTGTACATGATATGGCCTGTCTCACCTCTGTGTACTTTACATGATATAGCCTGTCTCACCTTTGTTTACTGTACATGATAAACCTTGTCTAACCTCTGTGTACTGTGTATGACATAGCATGTCACCCCTGTGTGTTCTGTACACGATATAGCCTGTCTCACCTCTGTGTACTGTACATGATACAGCCTGCCACATCTCTGTGCACTGTACAAGATACATGCTTGTCTCACCTCTGTGTACTCTACATTATATAGCTTGTCTCACCTCCGTGTTCTGTACATTATATAGCCTGTCTCACCTCTGTGTAATGTACATGATATAGCCTGTCTC
>NW_024720037.1:0-6721 GCF_018991925.1 Homarus americanus
GATTCTATGAATTGTTGACTCCATTTAATTGTTTGAATCCAATTAATTGCTGACTCCCATTATTTGTTTGATTCCTTTAATTGTTGCTTCCATTAATTGTTTGACTCCCGTAATTATTTGATGATTGTTGAATGGTGTCAGAGTTTTGTTATATTTTTATAGTAAAGAGATGCCAATCTCTAACGGTTGTTTGTTATTCCTCGGAAAACCATGGTCCTTGACTTTCCTATATTAAGATCCTGATTAGCCTGGTAAGGGATTTCTATCCCTAAGTCCCAGGCCTTTACAAGTGGCGACCTTGCCAGGATTGTCTCTGACCTTTGGTTTCTGAGGTTTAACATTCGTTCCGGTGTTGTTGTAAGTCGCCGTGAGCGCGCCACCTTGTTGTCTGTGGCCCGGAAGCAAGTGTTGTTCAGTGGTTATCCCTTCCTTCTGTGTGCTAATTTTGTTGCTCTCCCTTGTATTTGGGAAGTTAATTAGTGTTGGTTGGGGTGCACTGTGGATGCTGTCATAGCATTTTTGTTGTTGTTTCACCTGGTGCGGTTTCGTTACCCTGAGGTGATTCAGCTGGGCTGGGTGCGGAACGAGGTTCCCTCCAGTCGGATCAAATCATTTACTGGTCTGATTGAGCCACTAGGTGAGTTACCTTTGGCTATTTGCGGGGTAAGTTGTTTGTTTTTTCTTTGTTCTTGGCCTTTTGGATCATTATGTCTACTTTTGAGGTGTTGAAAGGTCAAGCGGTGGCCCTGGGTCTGACAGGTAATGAGATTGGTCAGTATGTGGTCACCCAACAGAATGCCGAGAGAGAGGAACGTCAGAGAGAGAGAGAGGCACGTCAGAAAGAGAGAGAGTTGGAGGAACGTCAGAAAGAGAGAGAGTTGGAGGAACGTCAGAAAGAGAGAGAGAGTTGGAGGAACGTCAGAAAGAGAGAGAAAGAGAATTGGAGGAACGTCAGAAAGAGAGAGAAAGAGAGTTGGAATTAGCTAAGTTGCAGGCAGAAAAGGACCTAGAACTGGCTAGGATTAATGCTTCAAGTAGACCAGCATCCTCTGGCCATATGCAAGACAATGTGGTAAAACCCAGCTTGCCTGTGTACCATGAAGGAGAAGACATCGCCTCCTACCTTGTTAGGTTTGAGCGGGTAGCTGAGCTGCTTGGTGTAGCCCCAGATAGCTATGCTGTAAGGTTGGGTAGCCTACTGAGTGGTAAGCCGGTAGAAATTTACACGTCCCTGTCTGCCGACATCACACGAGATTACCTCTTGTTGAAGCAAGCTCTCTTGCGAGGATTTTGCAAGACTTCTGACGGTTATCGTGCTGATTTTCGCAGAACGAAGATTAGAGAGGGAGAAACGTACCAGCAGTTTTCGATTCACTTGGGTCGTTTATTTCAACAATGGCTGGAGACATCAGGGGTTGAAGAAACCTTTGAGTCTCTCTCTAACTTCATGATATTAGATCAGTTTTTGTCTTCTCTACCTCCAGACTTGAGAATTTTCATCAAAGAACACCAGCCAGCGACGCTTGGAGAAGGTGTGCATCTTGCCGACAACTGGGCGTCTGCTCGCAACGCCTACCCCAAGTCTTCCCCTCCTGTAGTGAAGATTGCGAAGCCTCCGTCCTCCGAGGAACCATCCCCAGGAGTACACAAGAGTAGTTCACCAGCCGTGCGGTGTCACAGCTGCGGAGAAGAAGGGCACATTCGTTCTCGCTGTCCCAGGAATCCCCTCGCCTTCAAGACTGCTGACACTCATCAGCCCAGCAACAAGGTCGGCTTCTGCTTGGAAGACAGGAGCTGCCCCCGTTATTGTGTCAGTGGAACAATCAATGGGTCTAGGGCATCTACTTTCATCAGGGACACTGGTTGCTCGTGCATTATTGTCTCTGAGGAAGCCCTGCCTGACACTGACATCTCCAGCTGCCCGAAGGTTATTGTCGCCGATTATTTAGGTCGTGTTGATCAATTCCCTGTTGTTAGGTGCTACCTGCGTTGCCCCAATTTCACTGGTTGGTCTAATGTGGTAAGAGCTCCCATTAAATTTGCTAGTGTCCTCATTGGTAATGTTCCCGGTGTTCGTGACCCTAACGACCCGGAACCGTTAAAACTCTCCTCGCCACCAGCACCAGTCTCCTCACCACCAGCACCAGTCCCAACGCCACCTGCTGTCGACGACGACTCGCCACCTGCCGAGGTTGCCTCGCCACCTGCCGAGGTCGCCTCGCCACCCTCTCACGCCGCCACGCCTGCCGCCAAGGTCCAAGCTGTAGAGACACGGACGGCGAAGGTGAAACGACCTCATCCCCTGATTCTGCCGAATTTGTTGCCACTGACTGTGACTCCCAAGGAGTTCGCCAAGCTTCAAGACTCGTGTGCCACTCTGAAGCGGGTAAGGGAGAAGGTGACTTCCTGGGAGGAGGATCAGGTGAGAGATGGGTCGGTTTATAAGTTTGTTTCTATTAATGGGGTGTTACACAGGTCTTGTGTTTCATTCAAGCGACCAGCTAAAGTAGGTCGGGTTTTACTTGTTGTCCCTGATGTTTGTCGTAGTAACATTCTCTCTGTAGCTCACAAGAGCTCTCTTGTTAGTCACTGTTCTCGTAGGAAAACTTATAGGAAGGTTGCTGATCAGTTTTACTGGCCAGGTATGGGAGCGGATATTAGAGCTTTTTGTAGGAATTGTGATCAGTGCCCACGTATGTCCGCCAAGGGTAGAGTCCGTCCTGTTCCACTTGAACCCTTACCCGTCGTTGCAGAACCATCTTCTCGGGTAGCCATAGATTTTGTTGGACGATTCTCACCCCCTTCCTCTAAGAAGCCTAAATTACATCAAGCTAATTTGTTAAAGCAATATAATTGCAGGACCCACATTGCTCGTGTCCTTGATGACGTCCCCGAGCTGGAGTTAGTCGAGGCACTACCCTGCAAGAGTTCCTGTGAAGTTCGGACGCCAGAGTCTGTTGATCTCGGTTTACCAGTTGCGGCCAACACCTGACGAGATAGAAGAATCCTCTACGACTGGAATTGGGCCCAAACTTAAACTTGGACTGAAGTGGACCCCACGTGCAGTTCCTTGATACGGCCTTACGTTTTGGACATCAAGTTTCCATCGTTTTGGACACATCAAGTTTCCATTATTCTTTTCTATGACCTTTCTTTATTGTGCAATGTGTATTTAAGCATTTGTTGTAAGATGATTATGCTTTGTGTACTAATCTTAAGTTTTAATCTACCTTACAGTAGATTTTTGTTGGGGGAGCAGTGTAAGGGCGGAAACGATCCTCCGGCTAGTTACCGTTGCTAACTCGCTCGTTTGCTGGTGCAGACGACACTTGGGGTGGTTGGACGGAGGTGAGAACGGCAGCGACTATCTCCGCCACCGGCAGATTCAACCCAGCCGCCATACCGTCAGCATCTAGCTACCCTGCTGTCCGTCAAATTCTGGCTGTGATCTCATCATAGGTCCTGGACTCGTGGGCTGTGTTCCCAGACCTTCACCTATCAACTGCCAACTCTCTAGTCATCTACCACTACCGCATACCACGACCATCAGTTCATCACATTCCGTCGGTGCCCCGGTGTTCTCCTGCCTTTTCAAGACGTCGCTGAGTGTGGAATTGAAGTGGACGCTTCCCTATCCTGAGTGTGCATCACCGTGTTCCAGAACCTTCCCCCAGGGCCACTGCCGTAGGAAATATTTGTTCATCGTTTGTTTTTCTATAATTGTTTGATTCCATTAATTGCTGACTCCCCTTTATTGTTCGATTCTATCATTGTTGACTCCATTTAATTGTTTGAATCCATTAATTGCTGACTCCCATTATTTGTTTGATTCCTTTAATTGTTGCTTCCATTAATTGTTTGACTCCCGTAATTATTTGATGTTTGTTGAGTGGTGTCAGAGTTTTGTGTTATATTTTTATAGTAAAGAGATGCCAATCTCTAACGGTTGTTTGTTATTCCTCGGAAAACCATGGTCCTTGACTTTCCTTTATTAAGATCCTGATTAGCCTGGTAAGGGATTTCTATCCCTAAGTCCTAGGCCTTTACAAACCCTTAACATTATTACTAGTTAACCGTAATAAAAAAACACGCAATTAACATCAGTACAAGATGACGTCATGTAAAATCCGCTATTGTAATTGTTGACGCCGGTGATCTATAGCCATAACACCGTCACCGTTTAATTAATTAGCATCGAATACACTTGTAAAGTTGTGATAATTACAGAAAAAATGTGTCCTCAAAAAACAAGTCAAAATAAAACTGCGTATCAACAGTCATTAGTGTTTTGTGTGTGTGTGTGTGTGTGTGTGTGTGTGATCTCCTTATACGTATTTATTAAGATGATGATAAATGAAGGTGGAGGAGGTGGTGTGTGGACTGCCTCTCCTCCCTCCACCTATCTTGAGTTACGCGTTTATGATCATTTTCGTGTTTTATTTATTGATTTTATTTTATATATTTGTTTTCGTCTTCGTTAAAATCTGCTACAAAGCAATTTAAATCTCGCATACTAACCGTAATATATGAGTGATAAGATAATTATTGAATTGTTGTTTAAGTACCGTAAAGAGTCGTTCCAGTACTTGTTTGATAGTTCGCTCGTTTGTTTCTTTATTACTTCCAATAAAGCTCACCAAGGTTTTATTTTAGAGTAATAAGATAAATTAGAATATAATTGATATATGTCATTATTCTAACATCAACAACGATTTATACGATAGAGAATTAAAAATAAATAAATTTTGGCGATATGGCAACATGTATGGGCACCTTAAATTAGACAGTGAGTTTAAAACTAAACGCGGTAAGGGGAGGACTCAGAACACGACTAACTTAAATGTATACTACACGAACAGTAGAAGTATGAGAAACAAAATGGATGATATTAGGGCCTTGGTATGTACAGAAAAAATCGATATAATTGCATTCACTGAAACATGGATCAACCTAGACACACGTGAGTTACCAGTCGAATACCAAATTGCGGGTTACAAACTGTTCCATACCGATAGGCAGACCAGGAAAGGAGGCGGAGTAGCAATCTATGTTAGGGATAATCTGAAGTGTGAAATAAATAAGGAAATAAAAACTGAGAGGAATACAGAAACAATTTGGATAGAATTAAGCGACGGTCGGGAAAAATTAATCACAGGAGTAATATATACAGTAGACCCCCCAATCTTGATAGCGTCAATGAGGGACTTATCTGGGATGAAATGCCCAGGGCTTCCATACACGACAAAGTCTGTATAGTAGGCGACTTTAACCTTGGCCAAATAGATTGGACTGACATTACGGGTAACTCAGAATCAGAGGATTTTCTCGAGACGATCCAGGACTGTTTCCTAAGTCAACATATAACCGAACCCACACGGGGTAATAATATACTGGACTCAATTCTGTCGAACAGAGAAAACCTAATTAGCAATGTCGAGGTAGGGAACGAATTTGCAAACAGGGATCACAAAGAAATTCGATTCCAGTTAGATTTTCAGGGCAGACGTAAGGAAAATTCCACTAAAGTACCAGATTTCAGAAGGGCAAACTTTGACAGTTTAAAGAGGCAGCTGAGAGAGGGGGTGTCGCGCCTGGCTGTGAACCTGACAGATGACACAGACCTGATAACGAGATCTGAGATTGCCGAGTTCCACGACAATTTAAATAGTGAGTTACTTAATGCACAAAGGCAGAACATACCATACAAAAAACTCAGATCAGACAACAATGACCTAAATGGATAAATAATGATTTAAAGAACATCATTGGCAAAGGAAGGCTATAGGTAGTGTTACGAACCCCTCCACCCAGCACTACGAACCACGCCATCTATTGTCCTGATCTACCTACCCACCACCACGAGCAACGCCATCTAGGGACGAGACACGTATGACTCGTCTTAGTTACCACTCCGAGGTTTCCCTTCTCCATATCCTGGGTTGCGTCACCTCCTCAAAGTCTTCTTTGTCAGCTCCAATTCGAGGAGAGGACTTGGCTCTGGGAAGTGACCACAGGATCATCTATCCTCTAAACCTACGTGCAGTGACTACCTACCGTCTTCTACAATACTCAGCCTTACTCGTCAGCCATCTCAGCTCCTCACTTAAGTACTTATATGTTGTATTAACTCCCCCACGTCCACTTGCTTCAAGATTGTTTTATGTTTATTAATATGTATATACTGTTAATGTTTAGGTTAAGTTTGGTTAAGGGTAATTTATAAGCTGAATATTTTGTTTAGGGATTTATGGTACTTTATTATATACAACGAAAACTCACATCCTTTGTCTACCCTTTTATAGTCCGATTGTCTGTTTTTTTTTTTTTTGTTACCTGTTGGGATCTGGGTAGACGTATAACTATATTCTAAATCCCCAACTCGTAACAAATGGCGACCGTGACAGGACTCGACCTTAAGTACCATATTCCTTCCTCCCTTGTTACTCAGTGTTAATTATTCCTCCCAGTCACTTCTGTTCACAATTGCTTTACAGTAGTTTAAAGTTTCCTTCATATGTGTGTGCATATATTGGTATTATCGTATAGTAAGAGTGACAGACGTAGGATATTAGGTTCCAAGTGTCATAAGGCTTACATGTTATTACACGTGGCAGTTGTGTAGTAAGTCTTATCGAGTGTTGGGAAGAATCCGGATCTGTTTAATGCCGTACCCTCACTCCAGAGTAGGTTGTTCCATAGTCACTAGTTTACGGTGAAGTGA
>NW_024720038.1:0-2500 GCF_018991925.1 Homarus americanus
TATGTTTCTTTATCTTCAGTGAAATAAATAAATAGGAATAATAGTGTATCCTTAGGTAATAGAACTCTATCTCGTTAAAGAACTGACAAAGTTCTACGTGATGTATTGTGAGGTAGTTCATGATTACCGGAGGGTATGTGGCCAGAGAGAGAGAGAGAGAGAGAGAGAGAGAGAGAGAGAGAGACTAAGTATACCTGCAGGCAGAATGTAATTAGGAAATGGACCGTCAGTATCATACTGCCTCTCTCATCATCATTTGTTTGTTTGTTTGTCTAAATCTCACTCACTCTCCCCGACATCTACTCTCACCATCATCCTCATCATTCTACCCTCCATATCATCCTACTAACTATCCCCACCTATCCCACAGCAACTCCCACACGCCTCTCCAATCATCCACATCCCTTGCCCTTTCTCTCTCCCACACTCGCGCTCTCCACCTCTCCCACACTCGCTCTCTCCACCTCTCCCACCATCCGCACCACTTCCCCACCAAAATTAGTTCCTACAGTTCTCTTCTGATAAGTACCAGAATGAATTACATGTTTTTTTTTCGTACCTCTACTTCTAAACTTCATTACATCTAACGCATTACATTCGCCTTTCCCAAGCAGCTTCCCTATTCTTGTAATTTGTTTTAGAAGCCAAGTTTCATTTTTTTCTTTGAAGTTCAGACTCGACCCAGGAGTGTCGGGAGGCTCTCTTTCTCACACACACACACACACACACACACACACACACACACACACACACACACACACACACACACACACACACTTATCAATTCTCAACTAAATTAAGAACTTTGGCACACTTGGTAGTTTGGACGAACCTCTAGAAACATCAGGTCGTATGTTTAGTATGAGGTGATCCCCTTTTGAGGTTTGTTGAGCCCGATTACACTCACGTTGCATTGACCGAAAAAAAATCCACGTCCTTTTGAAGAATATTCTTAACAACTACTCGATTAAGAGACAAATCCTTTACGTTTTTGTATTACTTAGCTTGATCCACACCTTTCATATTCCGCGACGATTTATATATATTTTTTTCAATTCTTCGTTTATTCATTTTAGGAACGAGTTTCTGTAGTCCTCTCACGACCATTTCCAGCATCCACTCCGCCTAGATTGACACGAGTCTATTGATTTTAAAGTTGAGTGGGAATTCGCCACTTTCCCCCCTCCCTTTGTCGGGGTAATGTTCAGTGCTTTGACTATTCCATGTCCTGACCTGCTGACATTTGCCACTTGCCTTTCTTTTCCAGTGAGAGATTTTACTTTTTTTTTCGGTTCAATGGTTGTGATCGAACGTTTTATCGCCACTTTATGCTCTCTTTGTCTGTCTGTCTTTTCGACTTTTTCTTTAGAACTTACTGCTTTTGATTCCAGATTAATCTAATTTTACCTTACCAAATCTAACAAAACCTAATTAATCACATCTAACCTAACCAAACAAAACCTAATTTACCTATACCTAACCTAACCTTTTTACACTTGTCTTCGTCCCCCTCTGTTCATAGGCTTTTGCATTATTAATATTTTCCATTTCTCCACATCAACATTTCTATGTAATAATAATAATAATAATAATAATAATAATAATAATAATAATAATAATTAACGGTTTATTGAAAGAACTTGGCAGCCAGAAGGCTGAAAATATACAGTTACATATTTGGGGAATGGGTTTCGAATTACAAATAATATACAAGTAACATAAGTGATACAAATAAGACATATAATAACTAGATGGGGAAAAGCTCAAACTACAGTTCATTTCAACATAGTGACAGTGCAAGGAGTAGTGTTTACTGGGAGTGAATACACTGGTTTATTACAAGTTATTGATAATTTGTACAATGGTTGGGACTGGGCTGTTCTTATTGCGATCAGTTCGTGCACGTATGGGCTGGATGCGGTTGTGGTGTCGAACAGCAATTCTCGGGCTAGGGATCTCAGGTGGTAGTAGGAGCCGGTGTCGAGGATGTGTGTGTGTGTGTGTGTGTGTGTGTTATAAATGATGATAATAATAGTGGCCATTAAGTGGATTTTGGCTTAGGTAAACAAACTCTGGCTGGCTGATACCTGTATTAGGGACGTGGGTTTAGTGTGGTGCAACTCTTTTGTGGGGTCTCATTAATTCTGTCTGTCTGTCTGTCTGTCTGTGTCTCTGTCTGTCTGTCTGTCTGTCTGTCTGTGTCTCTGACTGTATCGTTCTTTGAGCCTCTCCTGAGACGTTGGTGGTACAAGACTTCGCCCCGGGCACAACAACTCTTCCCTTTCCCATTATCTCCTGGACTCAGCTCCTGGTGGGGTACTCTCTCTCTCTCTCTCTCTCTCTCTCTCTCTCATCTTTCTGTTTCATTGTTTTATTTACTAATTATATCTTCCTCTTTCTCCTCCCCTCCATTCTCCTCCCCTTTCTCCACTCAATCACATTTTTCTCCTTCTCTTAGCTCATCTCTTCCTTCTTTATCCCCTCTAGCTTCATCCCTTCT
>NW_024720039.1:0-97500 GCF_018991925.1 Homarus americanus
CAGTTACGTATTGCTACTTCGGTACACATGCACCCAAGAGCACTTTCGGCCACATGCACCCAAGAGCACTTCAGTACACATGCACCCAAGAGCACTTCGACACATGCACCAATGCACTCTAGTACATGCACGCAAGAGCACTCCGGTACACATGCACCCAAGAGCACTTCTGCACACATGCACCTAATGCACTGTACACGTGCACCCAAGAGCACCCGGTACACATGCACCCAAAAGCACTTCGGTACATGCACCCAATGCACTCTGGCACACGTGCACCAAAAGCACTTCAGTACACTTGCACCCAAGACACTTCGGTACACATGCACCCAATGCACTCGGCACACGTGCACCTTAAAGCACCCTGGCACACTTGCACCCAAGAGCACCTCTGGTACACGCACTCAAGATCACTCCGGTACACATGCACCCAATGCACTCTGGTACACGCACCAAAGCACTTGGGTACATGCACCCAAAGCACTTCTGTACATATGCACCCAAGAGCACTTCGGTACACATCCACCCAACGCACTCTGGTGCATCACGTCCACCCAAGAGCATTTCTGGTACACATGCACCCAAGAGCACTTCGGTACACATGCACCAAGAGCACTTTGGCACATGCACCCAATGCACTCTGGCACATGTTCAAGGTCACTTCGGTACACATGCACCCACGCACTCTGAGTACACGTGCACCCAGCACCTCTGGTACACATGCACTCAAGATCACTTCTGGCTGAAGATCACTGCCATGCACCCAATGCACTCTGGTACACGTACCCAAAAGCACTTCGGTTCACATGCACCCAAAAGCACTTTCGGTACACATGCACCCAAGGTCACTGGTACACATGACCCAAGAGCACTTGGTACACATGCACCCAAGAGCACTTCTGCACACATGCACCCAATGCACTTGTACACATGCACCCAAGAGCACTTCGGTACCCATGCACTCAAGACACCCTGGCACACATGCACCCAAGGTCACTTGCACATGCACCAAGAGCACTTCAGTACACATGCACCAAGGTCACTTCGGTACACATGCACCCACGCACTCTGGCACACGTGCACCCAAGATCACTTCGGTACATGCACCCAGGGACTTCGGTACACATGCACCCATCGCACTCTGGTACATGTGCACCAAAGAGCACTTCGGTACACATGCACCAAGGGTCACTTCACATGCACCCAACGCACTCTGCCACGTGCACCCAAGAGCACTTCGGCATGCACCCAAGACGCTTCGGTACACATGCACTCAAGAGCACCTCGGTACACATGCACCAAGAGCACTTCAGTACACGTGCACCAAGAGCATCCCGGTACACATGCACCCAAGAGCACTTCGGTACACGTGCACCCAAGAGCACTTCGTACACATGCACCCAAGAGCACTTCTGGCACATGCACCCACGCACTCTGGTACACGTGCACCCAAGAGCACTCTCGGTACACATGCACCCAAGATCACTTCGGTACATGCACCCAATGCACTCTGGTACACGTGCACCCAAAAGCACTTCGGTACATGCACCCAAAAGCACTTCGGTACACATGCACCAGGTCACTTGGTACACATGCACCCAAGAGCACTTCAGTACACATGCACCCAAGGTCACTTCGGTACATGCACCAATGCACTCTGGTACACGTGCACCCAAGATCACTTCGGTACATGCACCCAGAGCACTTCTGCACATGCACCCAACGCACTTCTGGTACACGTGCACCCAAGAGCACTTCTCGGCAACATGCACTCAAGAGCACTGCACACATGCACCCAAGGTCACTTCGGCACATGCACCCAAGAGCACCTCAGTACACATGCACCCAAGGTCACTTCGTACACATGCACCAATGCACTCTGGTACACGTGCACCCAAGATCACTCTGGCACATGCACCCAGAGCACTCGGTACACATGCAATTCACGACTCTGGTACACGTGCACCCAAGAGCACTTCGGTACACATGCACCGGGCGGACACTTCTGGTACACATGCACCCACGCACTCTGCACACGTGCACCAAAGAGCACTTCGGTACACATGCATCCAAGATCACTTCGGTACATGCACCCAGGCACTTCGTTACACATGCACCCAAGATCACTTCGGTGCCACATGCACCAATGCACTCTGGTACACGTGCACCAAAAGCACTTCGGTACACATGCACCCAAAAGCACCCTGGTACATGCACCCAAGGTCACTTCGGCAACACATGCACCCAAGAGCACTTCAGTACACATGCACCCAAGGTCACTTCGGTACACATACACCCAATGCACTCTGGTACACGTGCACTCAAGATCACTCCGGTACACATGCACCAGGAGCACTTCTGCACACATGCACCAATGCACTTGGTACACGTGCACCCAAGAGCACTTTGGCACACATGCACTCAAGAGCACTTCGGCACACATGCACCAAGGTCACTTCTCTGGTACACATGCACCCAAGAGCACTTAGTACATGCACACAAGATCACTTCGGTACACATGCACCAATGCACTCTGGTACACGTGCACCAAGATCACTTCGGTACATGCACCCAGGAGCACTTCGGTGCACATGCACCCATCGCACTCTGGTACACGTGCACCCAAGATCACTCTGGTACATGCACCCAAGAGCACTCTGGTACACATGCACCAAATGCACTTGTACACGTGCACCCAAGAGCACTTCGGTACATGCACCGCAAGCACTTCCTGGTACACATGCACCAAATGCACTCTGGTACACGTGCACCAAAGCACCTTCGGTACACTGCACCCAAGAGCACCTCGGTACACATGCACCCAATGCACTCTGGTACACGCACCCAAAGCACCTCCGGTACACATGCACCCAAGAGCACTTCTGGTACACATGCACCAAGAGCACTCTGCACACATGCACCAAGTGCACTCTGGTACACGTGCACCCAAAAGCACTTCTGCGCACAAAAGCACTTCGGTACACATGCACCCAAGAGCACCCCTGCACATGCACCCAATGCACTCTGCGCACGTCCATCCAAGAGCACTTCGGTACACATGCACCAAGGTCACTTCGGTACACATGCACCCAAGAGCACTTCAGTACACATGCACCAGCTGCTGGTACACATGCACTAATGCACTCTGGTACACGTGCACCCAAGATCACTTCGGTACACATGCACCCAGAGCACTCGGTACACATGCACCACGCATTCTGGTACACGTGCACCCAAGAGCACTTCGGTCACACATGCACCCAAGGTCACTTCTGGTCCACATGGACCCACGCACTTTGGTACACGTGCACCAAAGCACTGGTACACATGCACCCAAGATCACTTCTGCATGCACCCAGGAGCACTTCGGTACACATGCACCCAAGATCACTTCGGTACACATGCACCCAATCAACTCTGGTACACGCACCCAAAAGCACTTCTGGTTCACATGCACCCAAAGCACTTCGGTACACATGCACCCAAGGTCACTTCGACACATGCACCCAAGAGCACTTCAGTACATGCACCCAAGGTCACTTCGGTACACATGCACCCATGCACTTGGTACACGTGCACCCAAGATCGCCTTCGGTACATGCACCCAGGAGCACTTCGGTACACATGCACCAACGCATCTGGTACATGCACCCAAGAGCACTCTGGTACATGCACTAAAAGCACTTCGGTACACATGCACCCAAGGTCACTTCGGCACATGCACCCAAGAGCACTTCAGTACATGCCGCAAGGTCACTTCGGTACACATGCACCCAATGCACTCTGGTACACGTGCACCCAAGATCACTGCACATTGCACCAGGAGCACCCTGGTACACATGCACCCATGCACTCTGGTACACGTGCACCCAGAGCATTTCGGTACACATGCACCAAGGTCACTTCGGTACATGCACCCAATGCACTCTGGTACACGTGCACTAAGAGCACTTCGGCACATGCACCCAAGAACACTTCGGTACACATGCCCTGCAGGCTCCCTGTTACACATGCACCAAGATCACTTCGGTACACATGCACCCATGCACTCTGGTACACGTGCACCCAAAGCACTCTGGTACATGCACCCAAAAGCACTCGGTACACATGCACCCAAGGTCACTCTGGTACATGCACCCAAGAGCACTTCAGTACACATGCACCCAAGGTCACTTCGGTACATGCACCCAATGCACTCTGGTACACGTGCACCCAAGATCACTTCGCACATGCACCAGGAGCACTTCGGTACACATGCACCCACGTACTCTGGTACACGTGCACCAAGAGCACCCCTGGTACACATGCACTCAAGAGCACTTCGGTACACATGCACCGGTCACTTGGCACATGCACCCAAGAGCACTTCAGTACATGCACCCAGGTCACTTCGGTACACATGCACCCAATGCACTCTGGTACACGTGCACCCAAGATCATTTCGGTACACATGCACCCAGGAGCACTTCGGTACACATGCACCCAATGCTCTGGTACGTGCACCCAAGAGCACTTCGGTACATATGCCCAAAGCACTTCGGTACACATGCACCCAAGGCACTCTGGTACACGTGCACCCAAAGCACTTCGGTACACATGCACAAGAGCACTTCGGTACACATACTCAAAGCACTTCGGTACACATGCACCCAAGGTCACTTCGGTACATGCCAAGAGCACTTCGGTACACGTGCACCAAAGCCTTCATTTATGCCCAAAACACTTCGGTACACACGCAATGCACTCTGGTACCACGTGCACCAAGAGCACTTCGGTACCGTGCACCCAAGATCACTTTTTATGCACCCAATGCACTCTGGTACACGTGCACCCAAAAGCACTTCGGTACACATGCACCCAAAAGCACTTCGGTACACATGCACCCAAAGGTCACTTCGGTACACATGCACCCAGAGCACTTCGGTACACATGCACCCAATGCACTCTGGTACACGTGCACCCAAAGGCACTTCGGTACACATGCACTCAGAGCACTTCGGTACACATGCACCCAAGGTCACTTCGGTACACATGCACCCAAAGCACTTCAGTACACATGCACCCAAGGTCACTTCGGTACACATGCACCCAATGCACTCT
Organism: Homarus americanus; assembly: GCF_018991925.1. Lineage (NCBI taxonomy): Eukaryota > Metazoa > Arthropoda > Malacostraca > Decapoda > Nephropidae > Homarus > Homarus americanus. The sequence goes on from NW_024720039.1 coordinate 5,101, forward strand.
GGTACACGTGCACCCAAGATCACTTGGTACACATGCGCAGGAGCACTTCGGTACATGCCCAATGCACTCTGTACACATGCACCCAGGTCACTTCGGTACACATACCCAAAGCACTCTGGTACACGTGCACCCAAAGCACTTCGGTGCCCAGATCTTCGGTACATGCACCCAGAAGACTTCGTTATATACATGCCCAAGATCACTTCGTGCACATGCACCCAATGCACTCTGGTACACGTGCACCCAAAAGCACTTCGGTACACATGCACCAAAAAGCACTTCGGTACACATGCCCAAGGTCACTTCAATTTTATGCACCCAAGAGCACTTCGGTACACACATACCAAGAGCACTTCGGTACACATGCACCCAATGCACTCTGGTACACATGCACCCAAGAGCACTTCGGTACACATGCACCAAAAGAACACTTCAGTACACATGCACCCAAGGTCACTTCGGTACACATGCACCCAAGAGCACTTCGGTACACATGCCCAAAGGTCACTTCGGTACACATGCACCCAATGCACTCTGGTACACGTGCACCCAGATCACTTCGGTACACATGCACCCAGGAGCACTTCGGTCACATGCACCCAATGCACTCTGGTACATGTGCCAAAGCACTTCGGATTACACATGCACCCAAGGTCACTTCATTTTACATGCACCAATGCACTCTGGTACACGTGCCCAAGAGCACTTCAGTACATGCACCCAAGAGCACTTCGGTACACATGCTCAAGAGCACCTCGTACACATGCACCAAGGTCACTTCGGTACACATGCACCCAAGAGCACTTCGGTTTACGTGCACCCAAAGCACTTCGGTACACATGCACTCAAGAGCACTTCGGTACACATGCAATGCACTCTGGTACACGTGCACCCAAAGAGCACTTCAGTACACATGCACCCAAGATCACTTCGGTACACATGCACCCAATGCACTCTGGTCACACGTGCACCCAAAAGCACTTCGGTACACATGCCCCAAACTTCGGTACACATGCACCCAAAGGTCACTTCGGTACACATGCACCCAAGAGCACTTCGGTACACATCCCAAGGTCACTTCGGTACACATACTGACTGCTCTGTACGTGCACCCAAGATCACTTCGGTACACATACGGGCATACACACATGCACCCAATGCACTCTGGTACGTGCACCCAAAACACTTCGGTACACATGCACTCAAGAGCACTTCTAACATGCCAAGATATTGTTATGCACCCAAAACACTTCAGTACATGCCCAAGGTCACTTCGGTACACATGCACCCAATGCACTCTGGTACACGTGCACCCAAGATCACTTCGGTACACATGCACCAGGAGCACTTCGGTACACATGCACCCAATGCACTCTGGTACACGTGCACCCAAAGACACTTCATTGCCACATGCACCCAGGACACTTCGGTACACATGCACCCAATGCACTCTGGTACACGTGCACCAAAAAGCACTTCGGTACACATACCAAGGTACTTCGGTACACATGCACCCAGAGCACTTCGTTACATACCAAGATCACTTCGGTACACATGCACCCAATGCACTCGGTACACGTGCCCAAAGCACTTCGGTTCACATGCACCCAAGCACTTCGGTACCCATGCCCAAGGTCACTTCGCAACATGCACCCAAGAGCACTTCAGGTACACATGCACCCAAGGTCACTTCGGTACACATACCAATGCACTCTGGTACGTGCACCCAAGATCACTTCGGTACACATGCACCCAGGAGCACTTCACACATGCACCCAATGCACTCTGGTACACGTGCAGAGCACTTCGGTACACATGCACTCAGAGCACTTCGGTACATGCACCCAAGGTCTTCGGTACACATGCACCCAAGAGCACTTTTAGTACACACAAAGGTCACTTCGTACATGCACCCAATACTCTGGTACACGTGCACCAAGATCACTTCGGTACACATGCACCCAGGAGCACTTCGGTCACATGCACCCAATGCACTCTGGTACGTGCACCCAAGATCCTTCGGTACACATGCACCCAGGAACACTTCGGTACATGCACCTAATGCTCTGGTACACGTGCACCCAAGAGCACTTCGGTACACATGCACCCAAAAGCACTTCGGTACATGCACCCAATGCTCTAATTTGATACAAGCACTTCAGTACACATGCACCCAAAGCACTTCGGTACACATGCACCCAATGCACTCTGGTACACGTGCACCTAAAAAGCACTTCGGTACATGCACCCAAGAGCACTTCGGTACACATGCACCAAAGAGCACTTCGGTACACATGCACCCAATGCACTCTGGTACACGTGCCCAAAAGCACTTCGGTACATGCACCCAAAGCACTTCTGTACACATGCACCCAAGAGCACTTCGGTACACATCACCCAATGCACTCTGGTGCACGTGCACCCAAACACTTTGCTCATGCACTGAGTCACTTCGGTACACATGCACAAGAGCATGGTACACATGCACCCAAGGTCACTTCAATTACCAATGCACTCTGGTACACGTGCACCGAGTCACTTCGTACACATGCACCCAGGAGCACTTCGGTACATACCCAATGCACTATAGTACGTGCACCCAAAGAGCACTTCTTATACATGCTACAAGGTCACTTCGGTACACATGGACCCAATGCACTTTGGTACGTGCACACGAAAACACTTCGGTACACATGCCTAAGATCACTTCGGTACACATGCACCCAAGGAGCACTTCGTTACATGCACCCAAGATCACTTCGGTACACATGCACCCAATGCACTCTGGTGCCAGGAGGTGCTCCTGAACTGCGTATTATTACTGAAAATGTTGGTACACGTGTACCAGAGTGCAGTGGGTGCATGTGTACCAATGACCTGTGGGTGCATGTGTACTGCTGAAGTTAATAGCATGTTCAGAACAACACGTAATCCAGGCTTGAATGCGTAATCCGAAGTCTTTGGTCACATGTCCAGGGTACTTGGTGCATGTGCCGAGAAAGTGCGTGCATGTCTCAACTGACCATGTGTAGTGCATGCAGAAGTGCTCTTGGAGTGCCATTGACAGAGTGCATTAGTGCATATGGTGCATGCCATCTCGAAGTGATCTTAATACATGTACCAAATTAGTTGCATGTGTGCCGAAGATAAATCCGTATACTGAAACATCTTGAATACATCAGAAACAAGTCTCTAGTGCATGATGTACCGAAGTGCTCTTGAGTATGATACCAGAAGTGACACAGCCAGATTGCATGTGCCAATGTCTAAGTCTCCAATGACCTTGACCTCTTGGGTGCACGATAACAAGAGTGCATTGGGTGCATATATGCAGGCTCCTGGCATGTGTACCGAAAGTCTTGGTGCACGTGCAAGTGCATTGGTCACATAGACTATTAGGTGCATGCAGTCACGTCCAGAGTGCATTGGATGTCGAAAATGATCTTGGAATGCATAATGTAACAAGTAACTGAATACACGATGTCACAAAAATGCATTAGTCCCAGAGAGCGACATTAGTGCATGTCCAAAGTGCTCTTAGTGCACGTCAAGTGCAATGGGTCATGACAGCCGAGGTAACTCCTGGTACATGTGCCTAAAGTGATCTTAGGTGCATCTCAGAGTGCCAGGATGCCAATATTCCAGATTTGCTTGAGTGCATGTGGCGCTGAAATGCTGGGCATACAAGTGACTTAACAGTGCACGATGTGCCTCTCTTGAGTGGACGATGAACCAGAGTGCATTGGTGGATAAATGACCGCAAGCTGCTGGGCATATGTAAGTGCTTTAGTACATACTCTCAAAACAACTTTGGTGCACAGAAGATACGTGGTGCATGTGTACAAGTGCTCTTGGTGCATTGTACCGAAGTGCTCTTGAGTGCAAAGTGTACCGAAGTGCTAGAGACGTGTGCCAAGTGCATTGGTGCATATTTACCAGTGCTCTTGAGTGCAAGAATACTGAAGTGCTTTTAGTGCACGATAATACCAAATGCTGGGTGCATGTGTGGTATCTTTTGGGTGCATGTGTACCAAGACAACTCTGGGTGCACATACCAGAGTGCATTGAGTGCATGTCACAAAGTGCTCCTGGGTGCAGAATGCGCCCGAAGTGATCTTTAGTGCACAGAGTGCTGCATTGGTGCATATCACCAGTGCTCCTGGGTGCAGGGTGTCCCCGAAAGTGATCTTGGAGTGCACAGTCTGAGAGGCTGCAATGAGTGCATGTGAGTCTCCCAGGTCTCGAAGTGATCTTGAATGCACGGTACAAATGCGACCAGTACAGAAGTGACGCGGAATGCGTAATGCTCTTAGTGCATGTCACACCAGTGCTCCTGGGTGCAGGGTGTGCCGAAGTGATCTTGAGTGCACGATATCCAGGGGCGTGGGTGCATGTGCGCCGAAGTGCTCCTGGGTGCATGTGTGCCAGTGATCTTGGGTGCACGTGTCCAGAGTGCGTGGGTGCATGTGTACCAGAAGTGACTGGGTGCATGTGTCTGGCACTTTCTTGGGTGCATGTACCGAAGTGACCTGGGTGCATGTGTGCCTGCTTTGGTGCATGTGAACCGAAGTGCTTTAGTGCACGTGTACCAGAGCGCTGGGTGCATGTACAAAGTGATCGGGTGCATGTGCAGAAAGTGCTCCTGGGTGCATGTGTACCAGTGATCTTGATCATTCGATGAAACTCTAGTGCACGTGTACCAGAGTGCGTGGGTGCATGTGTGCCAGCTGGAGTGCATGTGTACCAATGCTGGTGCACGTGTACCGAAGTGCATTAGGTGCATGTCTGAGTACCTGGGCATGTGTACCGAAGTGATCTTGACCACGTGTATGCGATAGTACGTAATGTGAAATGACTGCTAGTGCATGTGTACAGAATACTCTTGGGTGCATGTGTGCCGAAGTGACCTTGGGTGCATGGTACCAGCTCTTGAGTGCATGTGCCGGGGTGCTCTTGGTACGCAATTGGGTGCATGTGTACCGAAGTTAACCTGGTGTATTAGTGCCAAACGAACTGGGTGCACGTGTCCAGAGTGCGGATTACGTAATGCTACGAAGTGACTTAGTGCATAAGTACTGAAGTGCTCTTGGGTGCGCGTAATGCACCGAAGTGACCTTGGTGCATGTGTACCGAAGTGCTTTTGGGTGCATGTGTACCGAAGTGCTTTGGGTGCACGTGTACCAGAGTGCATTGGTGCATGTGTACCAGTGATCTTGGGTGCACATTGGCACCGAAGTATGCCTGGTGCACGTGTACCAGAGTGCATTGGGTGCATGTGTACCGAAGTGCTCTTGAGTGCATGTGTACCGAAGTGCTCTTGGGTGCACGTGTACTGAAGTGCTCTTGGGTGCATGTGTACCGAAGTGACCTTGGGTGCATGTGTACCGAAGTGCTCTTGGGTGCACGTGTACCAGAGTGCATTGGGTGCATGTGTACCGAAGTAATAATAATAATAATAATAATAATTAACGGTTTATTGAAAGAGCTTGGCAGCCAGAAGGCTGAAAATATACAGTTACATATTTGGGGAATGGGTTACGAGTTACAAATAATATGACTAAATAAGACAAATAACTTAGATGGGGATCAGCTCAAACTACAGTTCATTTCAACATAGTGACAGTGTAAGGGCAGTGTTTACCGGGAGTGAATACACTGATTTGTATGTTATTGATAATTTTACAATGGTTGGGACTGGGCTGTTCTTATAGCGATCGGTTCGTGCACGTATGGGCTGGATGCGGTTGTGGTTTCGAACAGCAATTCTCGGACAGGGGATGTCAGGTGGTAGGAGCGGTGTCGGGGATGGTGTAGAAGCTTCTTACCAAATTTGCAGATAAGGTCGTGGTGATGGTCAGTGAGAGTCGAAAGGGTCAGTGTGTTGAGCGCTTTGATATGTGTGCCGAAGTGCTCTTGGGTGCGTGTACCAGGTGCATTGGGTGCATGTTGCCGAAGTGCTGCTGGTGCATAATGTACCGAAGTGATCTTGGGTGCACGTGTACCAGAGTGCATTGGTGCATGTGTACCAGAAGTGACCTTGGGTGCATGTGTACTGAAGTGCTCTTGGGTGCATGTGCCAGAAGTGACCTTGGGTGCATGTGTACCAAAGTGCTCTTGAGTGCATGTATACCGAAATGCTCTTGGGTGCATGTGCCAGAGTGCATTGGGTGCATATGTACCGAAGTGCTCTTGGGTGCATGTGTACCCAAGTGCTCTTGGGTGCATGTGTACCGAAGTGCTCTTGGGTGGACGCGCACCAGAGTGCATTGGGTGGATGTGTACCGAAGTGCTCTTGGGTGCATATGTACAGAAGTGCTTTTGGGTGCATGTGTACCGAAGTGCTTTTGGGTGTACGTGTACCAGAGTGCATTGGGTGCATGTGTACCGAAGTGCTCTTGAGTTCATGTGTACCGAAGTGCTCTTGGGTGCAAGTGTACCGAAGTGCTTTAAGGTGCACGTGTACCAGAGTGCATTGGGTGCATGTACCGAAGTGCTCTTGGGTGCAAGTGTACTGAAGTGCTTTTTGGTCACGTGTACCAGAGTGCATTGGTGCATGTGCCAGTGCTTTGGGTGCATGTGTACCGAAGTGCTCTTGGGTGCGATGTGCCAGACTACGTGGAGTGCATGTGTACAGAAGTGTCTTGGGTGCATGTGTGCAGGTGCTATTGCGTGCACGTGTACCAGAGTGCATTAGGTGCATGTGTGCTCTTGGGTGCATGTACTGAAGTGCTCTTGGGTGCATGTGTACCGAAGTGCTCTTGGATGCATGTGTATCGAAGTGCTCTTGGGTGCACGTGTACCAAGTACTCTTGGGTGCACGTGCACCAGAGTGCATTGTTGCATGTGTACCGAAGTGCGAGTGCATATGTACCGAAGTGCTCTTGGGTGCACGTGTACCAAGTGCATTAGGTGCATGTGTACCGAAGCGATCTTGGGTGCATGTGTAACAGAAGTGCTCCTGGGTGCATGTACCAGAAGTGATCTTGGGTGCATGTGTACCAGAAGTGCTCTTGGTGCACGTGTACCAAAGTGCATTAGTCCATGTGTACCAAAGTGACCTTGGGTGCATGTGTACCAGTGCTTTTGGGTGCATGTGTACCGAAGTGCTTTTGGGTGCACGTGTACCAGAGTGCATTGGGTGCATGTGTACCGATGTGCTCTTGGTGCATGTACCGAGGAGGGTGCTTTTTACGTGTACCAGAGTGCATTGGTGCATGTGTACCGAAGTGACCTTGGGTGCATGTGTACTGAAGTGCTCTTGGGTGCATGTGTACCGAAGTGACCTTGGGTGCATGTGTACCAGAGTGCTTTAGTGCATGTGAACCGAAGTGCTTTGGGTGCGTGTACCAGAGTGCATTGGGTGCATGTGTACGAAGTGATCTTGGTGCATGTGTAACGAAGTGCTCCTGGTGCATGTGTACCGAAGTGATCTTGGGTGCATGTGTACCAGTGCTCTTGGGTGCACGTGTGCAAGTGCGTGGGTCCATGTGTACCGAAGTGACCTGGGTGCATGTACCAAAGTGCTCTTGGCGCACGTGTACCAGGGTCATTGGGTGCATGTGTACCGAAGTGATCTTGGGTGCATGTGTAACAGAGTGTTTGGGTGCATGCTACCGAAGTGCTCTTTGGTGCACGTGTACCAGAAGTGCTCTTTGCGCACGTGTACCAGGTACATGGGCATGTGTACCGAAGTGCTCTTGAGGCACACTGTGTACCGAAGTTCTCTTGGGTGCACGTGTACCGAAGTGCTCTTGCGTGCAGTGCCCCAGCGACCCGCTGAATATGTGTACCGAAGTGCTCTTGAGTGCATGTGTGCAGAGGCCTTGGGTGCACGTGTACCAGAGTGCAATGGGTGCATGTGTACCGAAGTGCTCTGTGCATGTGTACCGAAGTGATCTTGGGTGCACGTGTACCAAAGCGCATTGGGTCCATGTGTACCGAAGTGACCTTGGGTGCATGTGCACCAGCGTTTTGGGTGCATGGTACCGAAGTGCTTTCTGGTTGCACGTGTACCAGAGTGCATTGGGTGCGCTGTAAAATGAAGTGCTCCTGGCGCATGTGTACCGAAGTGATCTGGTGCACGGGTACCGAGTGCATTGGGTGCATGTACCGAAGTGACCTTGGGTGCATGTACCGAAGTGCTCTTGAGTATGTGTACCGAAGTGCCTTGGTGCATGCGTACCGAAGTGCTCTTGAGCGCATGTGTACCGAAGTGCTCGGCACGTACCAGAGCGCATTGCGCATGTGGTACCCGAGGCGCCCTGGGTGCATGTACCGAAGTGATCTTGGGCACGTACCAGAGTGCATAGCGCAACCGAAGTGACCTGGGTGCAGTGTACCGAAGTGCTTTGGGTGCATGCACCGAAGACCTTGGGCATGTGCACCGAAGTGCTTTTTGGGCATGTGCACCGAAGTGCTTTAGTGCACGTACCAGAGTGCATTGCGCATGTGTACCGAAGTGATCCTGCGCACGTGTAACAAGCGCTCCTGCGCATGTGTACCGAAGCGATCCGGCATGTGTACCAGCGTTTTGGGTGCACGTACCAGAGCATTGGGCAGGTACCGAAGTGACCTTGCGCATGTACCGAAGCGCTCTGCGCACGTGTACCAGAGCGCATTAGGCATGTGTACCGAAGCGTTCCTGGGCATGTGTACCGAAGTGATCTTGGGTGCACGTACCAGAGTGCATTGTGCATGTGTACCGAAGTGACCTTGGTGCATGTGTACCGAAGTGCTCTTGGGTGCATGTACCGAAGTGACCTGGCGACAGTACCGAAGTGCTTTGGGCATGTGAACCGAAGTGCGGTGCACGTGTACCAGAGCGCATTGGGCATGGGTACCGAAGCGATCTTGGGTGCATGTAACGAAATGTCCTGGGTGCATGTGTACCGAAGTGATCTGGTGCATGTGTACCATCGGCGCACGGTACCAGCGCATTGGTCCATGACTGCGAAGTGCTTTGGGCATGTGTACCGAAGTGCTTTTGGCACGTGCACCAGAGTGCATTGGGTGCATGTGTACCGATGTGCCTGGGTGCATGTACCGAAGTGCTTTTGTGCACGCGTACCAGAGTGCATTGGGTGCATGTGTACCGAAGGACCTTGGGTGCATGTACTGAAGTGCTCTGTGCATGTGTAACGAAGCGACCTCGGTGCATGTACCGAAGTGCTTTTGTGCATGAACCGAAGTGCTGCGCACGTACCAGAGTGCATTAAGCATGTGTACCGAAGTGATCTTGGGCATGTGTAACGAAGTGTCTTGGGTGCATGTGTACCGAAGTGATCTTGGGTGCATGTACCGAAGCGTTTGGGCACGTACCAAAGTCGGGTCCATGCGTAAATTGAGGACGGTGCACATGTGTACCGAAGTGTTTTGGCACGTGTACCAGAGTGCATTGGGTGCACAAACGGGATCTTGGGCATGTAACGAAGCGTTTGGGCATGTGTACCGAAGTGCTGCGCACGTACGAAGTGCTCTGGGCACGTACCAGAGTGCATTGGGGCATTGTACCGAAGTGTTTGAGTGCATGTGTACCGAAGTGCTCTGCGCACGCGTGTACCGAAGTGCTCTGGCGCATGTGCTACCCGCGATCTGCGCCGTGTACCGAAGTGCTCTTGAGTGCATGTACCATGCTCTTTTGTGCACGGTACCAGAGTGCATTGGGTGCATAAACGAAGTGTTCCTGCGTGGCACCGGCGATCTTGCGCAAGTGTACCAAAGTGCGCATTGGTCCATAGAACCGAAGTGACCTTGGGTGCATGTACCGAAGTGCTTTTGGTGCATAAACGAAGTGCTTTGGTTGCACGGTACCAGAGCCATTGCGCATGTACCGGCGTTCGCGCATGTGTACCGAAGTGATCTGGTGCACGTGTACCAGAGTGCATTGGGTGCATGTGTACCGAAGTGACCTTGCGCATGTGCACTGAAGTGTTTTGGGTGCATGTAACGAAGTGACCGGTGCATAGAACGAAGTGCTCTTGAGTGCATGTACCGAAGCGTTTTGGGCACGTACCAGAGTGCATTGCGCAGTACCGAAGTGGCTCCTGGCATGTACCGAAGGATCTTGGGTGCACGTGTACCAGAGCGCATTGGGCATGTGTACCGAAGTGACCTTGGGTGCATGTGTACTGAAGCGCCTGGCACCGAAGTGACCTTAAGTGCATGTGTACCGGAGTTCTGGGTGCATGTGTACCGAAGTGATCTGCGCACGGTACCAGAGTGCATTGGTGCATGTGTACCGAAGTGACCTGGGTAGTGTACCGAAGCGTTTTGGGGCATGTGTACCGAAGCGACCTTGGGCATGTGTACCGAAGCGCTTTTGGGCATGTGAACCGAAGGCTTGGGCGCACGTACCAGAGCGGCCGCGCATGTACCGAAGTGATCTTGGGTGCACATGTAACGAAACGCTCCTGGGTGCATGTGTACCGAAGTGATCTTGCGCATGTGTACCGAAGTGCTCGGCACGTGTACCAGCGCATTGGTCCATGTGTACCGAAGCACCTTGGGTACCGAAGGTTTTGGTATCGCGGCACCAGAGTGCATTGGGTGCATGTACCGAAGTGCTCCTGGTGCATGTATCAAGTGTTTTGTGCATGTGTACCGAAGCGTTTTGAGTGCATGTGTACCGAAGCGCACGTGTACCAGAGTGCATTGGGCATGTGTACCGCGCCTGCTACCGAAGTGATCTTGGGTGCTCGGCACCAGAGTGCATTAACAGAAGGCACCGAAGCGACCTGCGTGTGTACTGAAGTGTTTGGGTGCAAACCGAAGGACCCGGGTATGTGTACCGAAGTGTTTTGAGCGCGGCAACCGAAGGTTTTGATGCACGTACCAGAGCGCATTGGTGCATGTGTACCGAAGTGTTCTGTGCATGTACCGAAGTGATCTTGGGTGCACGCACCAGAGTGCATTGCGCGTACGAAGGACCTTGCGCATGTACCGAAGTGCTCGGCGCATGTGCACCGAAGTGACCTTGGGTACGGTGCGAAGTGCTTTTGGCATGTGCACCGAAGTTCTTTTGGGTGCACGTGCACCAGAGTGCATTGCGCGGCACCGAAGTGATCTTGGGTATGTAACGAGTTCCTGGCATAAATCGAAGTGATCTGGGTGCATGTGTACCGAAGTGCTCTTGGGCACGCACCAGAGTATTGAGTGTATGCACCGAAGTGACCTTGGGTGCATGTGTACCGAAGTGCTCTGTGCTAGTGTACCAGAGTGCATTAGGTGCATAGAACGGGCGCTTGCACCAAGGTGATCTGGTGCACGTACCAGAGTGCATTGTGCATGTGTACCGAAGTGACCTTGGTGCATGTGTACCGAAGTGCTCTTGGGTGCATATTATCGAAGTGACCTTGGGTACGGCACCAGCGTCTTGAATGCATGTGTACCAAGTGTTTTGGGTGCACCAGAGTGCATTGCGCATGTGTACCGAAGTGCTCCTGTGCATGTGTACCGGTGATCTTGGGTGATGGTACCAGAGTGCATTGGGTGCACAAACGAAGTGACCGGGCATGTACTGAAGTGCTCTGGGCATGTACCGAAGTGACCTGCATGTGGGTACCGAAGTGTTTGGGTGCACGGCACGAAGTGTTTGGGTGCATGTGCACGAAGTGCTCTGTGCACGTGTACCAGAGTGCATTGGCATGTGTACCGGATGCTCCTGGGTGCATGCACGAAGTGATCTTGGGCACGTACCAGAGTGCATTGGGTGCATTTGTACCGAAGTGACCTTGTGCATGTACTGAAGCGTTTTGGGTGCATGTTCACCGAAGTGACCTGGGTGCATGTACCGAAGCGCTCGGCACGCACCAGAGTGCATTGTGCATGTGTACCGAAGTGCTCTTGCGCATGTGTACTGAAGTGTTTTGCATGCACCGAAGTGTTTGGTGCATGTTTACCGAGTGCTTTTGGGTGCACGTGTACCAGAAGTGCTCTTGGGTGCACGTGTACCAAGTGCATGGGTGCATGTGTACCAGTGCTCTTGAGTGCATGTGTACCAGTGCTCTTGGGTGCACGTGTACTGAAGAGTGCTCTTGGTGCATGTGTACCGAAGTGACTTTGGTGCATGTGTACCGAAGTGCTCTTGAGTGCATGTGTGTACCGACGTACTCTTGGTGCACGTGTACCAGAGTGCATTGGGTGCATGTGTACCGAAGTGCTCCTGGGTGCATGTGTACCAGAAGTGATCTTGGGTGCGTGTGCAAGTGCATGGGTGCATGTGTACAGAAGTGACCTTGGGTGCATGTGTGCAGAAGTGCTTTGGTGCATGTGTACCGAAGTGCTTTTGGGTGCACGTGTACCAGAGTGCATTGGGTGCATGTGTACCGAAGTGATCTTGGGTGCATGTGTAACGAAGTGCTCCTGGGTGCATGTGTACCGAAGTGATCTTGGGTGCATGTGTACCGAAGTGCTCTTGGGTGCACGTGTACCAGAGTGCATTGGGTGCATGTGTACCGAAGTGACCTTGGGTGCATGTGTACCGAAGCGTTTCTGCGCAAGTGTACCAGAGTGCATTAGGTGCATGTGTACCGAAGTGCTCCTGGGTGCATGTGTACCGAAGTGATCTTGGGTGCACGTGTACCAGAGTCCATTGGGTGCATGTGTACCGAATGACCTTGGGTGCATGTGTACTGAAGTGCTCTTGGGTGCATGTGTACTGAAGTGCTCTTGGGTGCACGTGTACCGAAGTGCTTTTGAGTGCATGTGTACCGAAGTGCTCTTGGGTGCAAGTGTACCAGAGTGCATGTACATAAATATATAACTTTACTTTAAAAGGAATTGTAGGATCATCATTTAGATCCACATCAGATTATGAGCTTAAACAAAATTCATATGCTGAGATCGAACTTTTAGATATACATGTAAATGGTGTTTTCTAGTTAATATCTTGAATTCTTAATAAATTTATTTTTCTTTTGTAGTTCTTAAATATCGTCCAGATCATTAATAAAGCTGTAGCAGTATAGCCACGGTATTTTACTTTTTACCTATGCAGGTTACAACATACAAATTACAATTAGGATGGTAGAAATAGTTGTTACAAATAGGCCAAGGAGTCGGAGTCGGAGTCGGAAGCATAAAAATTTGAGGAGTCGGAGTCGGAGTCGAAGGTTTTGTCTTCGACTCCACAGCCATATATATATATATATATATATATTGTCATGGAATTATTTATTTTGTTTTATTTGCGGTGTGGGGATTGATATCTGTATATGGTTGTTTCTTAATTTCTTACCGTAGAGTTAGATATATATATATTTGTGTGAATATATACTGACAGTCAGTGTTACCAACATCTTCATAACTCCACATTCTCTTGACTCCTTCGGTTTCTGTTGCCAGGTGGGAGCGTAGCTTCTCAAAGCTGAAATTCATCAAAACATTTATCTTCTTTCTTGACTACTGCAAGAGACATGTGTTGGACTGGCCATTGTGTCAATAGAACAGGAAACTGAAGAAAAACTTGAGCTTAAACTTTAAGTGTCTATCATTTAATATAGTTTGTATCGTTTACCATAATTTCGTTTGTAAAATACATCAGTACATGGAAGATCTCGCTCAAGACTCTTGTGTTTATACTGGACCTGTTTGGAGAGGACAGGACAAAGGCTATAAACGGGGGACAGGATTGGCGAACACTTTGTCCAGAGCGCCAAACTGCCTTACTCCCGCCATGAAGCTGTGTCGAGCAGGAGTCATCGTTCCGGGAAGTCCGCGAATGATGTGGCGGGAAGGTTACATGACAATTTTCGTAGAACGAGTATAATTATATTTCGATTTCAAACTGCCGCCTAAATAAATTTAGATAAAGATAATAATAAAACTAATTTAATATAAAACATGGTTAACGTCCGCATTGATCTGATTAAATTTTGTTTTAACTTTCTTAATTTGTTTATGTATTTACTCGACTACAGATAGTTGGGTATAGCTTAGTGTCTTGTTCGTCCTGGTAGAAATACAACAGCAGGCACAGTGGGTCGTGTGGCTGATGACGTCACGATCAATATCACGTTAGGAGTTGCCGATTTCCCCTCGCTGTCCCCTCTGCCAAGGGCAGTGTGGTGGCGGAGCGTGATGGCTGCCTCCTCTACATTCCTTACGTTTAATAAGAATGACTTCTCATTAAATTATACCCTTTACTTTTTTGGTAGATATCATTTGCTATCCAGACCTGGTGACGAGGATGACTGACGAAGTGAAAATTCCACCTAGTACAAGTTAACCCTCCCGCCTCCATGTGCCGGGGTTGCTGATTCGTGTTATTGTTTTGTTATGAAGACAACACAAGCTACTTTAAATAAGCCAAATGGCTCATTTCGTTTACTGAATATCACATACAATTAATGAGTTGATAATTGCATAATGTAAATGTGGCTATGCAATAAACAATAATCTTGTACATCCGGCAACTCACCACTTCTCCCCTTGACACGAAATTCTGTACTGGCGCGGCAGTGGCGGCTGAGGGTTGGACGCTGCGTCTACTGGTGGGGACGCTTCCCACGCCACCCTGGGACGCTGCCCACGCCGCCCAGCCACTGGACGCCCGTGCCATACACTTGCGGGTGAGGCTCACATTTCTCAAGCTTACGTGAATGCAGTAGAGTCCCACCTGATGGCGAAGTGACAGTGTAAAAATTTGTTGCCAATAAAACATTGGCGCGTCCTTGGAAACTCTTATCTGCTCAGTGGCTTTAAATTAGGTTGTGGGGAAAGCAAGCATCCTCTGTTTTTTTCCCCTCGTTCAGGGGAGTGTTTACGCGTGGCGAACTTCTGTGTAATATAATTTTAGTGTGGAAATACGATTTGTGACGGTGTTCCTGTAATCACTGACGCAGGAAAAAGAGACACTGGAGCACAGTGGCCAAGAGGTAGGCCCTCTAGTGTTGCGTCTGAGTGTCCTTGACATAGATGTTTTCCCATTGATGCTGCGTGGTGGTGCTCGTTCCTGCCTCGTGTCCTGTACATCCCTCGAGCCCGCTGCTGGATATCACCCTGGACATGTCTGGTTTCTCGGATACTCAACCTAGGCTGATTCTCGTGATCTAACAACTTGCGCCGTGCTTTAAGGAAACGTTATATTAATATTACTGAGAACTATGGAAGCTGACACAAAGAACCCTGATGCATTAAGTTACTCAAAGCAGCAAAAGCATCAAGCAAGTTGTGCAGCTCTTGTGGCGTCTTCTTGTGTACATACCACAGAGTTTGTTTACTATCATAAAACCCGTTTTCTTTTCGATTTTAAAGCAATATTTTGCATTTCTACACGAAATTTCAAGGAGAACGGATGGAAAATGCTTTTAATTCGATAGAGGGGCCGTAAGACATCACAGGTGTATAAGTTAACAGAGAATTCGCGAGAGTAGAGAGGTAAGGGAGGCAGGCAGGTGAGGGGGGAGGTATGGTGTTGTGGTGGGCAGCAACACGTGGACTCTCAACCTGCCTCCATAAGACTCCTCGCCAATTTCTTATCGCTTCCCGCCTCGTTTTAGATACCTGTACCGTGCAACACCCCTCGCACCTATTGCATTTAGTGTGTGTGAGGTACTAATACTTATTGTTTTACCTTCCTTGTGGAACTTTACAACTACGCCCTAAAAATGTTCCAAGATTTTATTCAGCATTAAACATTAACCAACATAGTAGGTAGTTGGGAGCTACCAAACAGGGAGGTACTACCGCCTGGGAAGATATTGGAAGCACAATGTGTTGTCTAATGGTAGACACTGCTGCCATATGGCATCACGAAAATTGTGACCAAGTCCCAGGTTGCTGATCTGACTTTCTGCCTCATTTACACACAATTGCAGGGTCTCAATTGTTTCTCTTACTATTGACAACACAACATACTACACTGTATGTAGTTTCTAACTCTTGATATTTTTTCATTTTTTGTATTTATTTATGGTTCTTCATTATTATTATTATTTTATTTTTTGTTTTTATTATAATTTTATTTATTATTATTATTATTATTATTATTTTCGCCCCCCCCCCCAAAGGCCCTGTGGGTCAGTGACCCGGGCCCAGGTGGGCTAATCCCCATATATATATATATATATATATATATATATATATATATATATATATATATATATATATATATATATATATATATATATATAATGGATGTCATATATTTGTCTTATATTGCTACGAACTTTAGTTGAGTTTTCTTCAGTTATTTTATTTTATTTTATTTAAGATATTTTATCTATATTTTAGTTATCTATGATTCCTCTTCATATTTTATTATTATTATTATTATATGTAGTATTATTATCTTTATTATAAGAATTGGTGGGAATGACTGCCGGAAGTCAGCATCTCGGAATGTTAGAGGGAGCGGTGGGGGAGGGTGACACGTGCTCCATGTGTAAGTGTCCCCTCGCCCCCACCCCACCGCCCATGTCTCTAGCTGTATAACTACGCGGTTTCATCCCTCGCTATTAACCTCTTCACTACAGCAACGCCAATATCAATATATATTTTTTGGCTAAGACGAGACGATTTTAGTCAGCTGAAGAGCCCGTACACAAGCGGTTAATACAATTTCATTTATGAAACCCGGCTTTATTTACCTAACCTAACCTAACCCAAGGTGAACCTTGTCTAACCCAGGGTGACCCTTGTCTAACCCAGGGTGATCTTTGTGTTTTGATGACAAAATGCTCCTGGTTGAAATCTTCTGCTATGGTTGGGTGTGTATGATGCAGTAACGCCATGTCCCTTTTGTGCACTGGTAGCCATCTTGAGTAATATGCATCATCCAGTGCAAAGAACCACGGGGCCATGGGATTAAGAACTTCAGTATACAGAGGGAAATTTTTTTCCCGAAGTGACCTGACATAAATCAGCAACAAGAGTTCCAGGTGTAACACAATGGACCAGTCGTGAAACGTTTGATATGAACTGATCATAGGATTGCACTAATTATCCATGGAGAGAGGACTATCACCTTCTTGCAGAGAGGATCAGTAATGAATGTATCCTTTCTGTTTGAGGCTGAAAAGTGCACAAGTGGTGACTTGATGTGCCCGAGAGTTCTGGTTAGATGGCTAGCCTTAAGGAATGAGTCTGCGGTACGTGGTGAGGCAACACCTGCTCCTACCAGTGCCTCTGTCCAACCAATGTTCCTAAGTCAATCTCCACGGACTTTCATAAAGGCCATCTCATTGTGCAAGCTACCTAACATTCTAACAAAATTCTGCTTACCATGGGTGTCTGGCCATTCTCACAGTGGGTCATCAACAGCTATAACGGAGACCTGTCCTGGGTCCAGGAGCTCTGCGGCTTGCTTCACTAAATCCATAGTATGCCTGATCATTGCGACAGATTCTGCTTGATCATGGAACAAAGGAATTAGAGACGAGATTGCAGGCACCACCACTGATGATTGCTACAGACTGGCAGCATGATTTGCTCCCCAGGAAACGTTGTTCTTACTCTCCTGGTCGTTCATAGTGTCGATACACTTCAGCCAAGTTTTGGAAAGATTTTTTCAGATTAGTCGGCACTGTCACATTATTAATTATAATAAAGTGATCACGGTATGTAGATAAAATCACAGCCTCCTCGGCTCCAGTGTAGTTTTCTCAACAGGACTGGAGGAACATTGGTGCAGAAAAGAGCCAAGTCTGCAACTCTATTGGTGTTTTTTGTATGAGTCTTGATCACATCATTTTGCAAACGATCAACACCTGGGTTGTTCTCTGCGGAGTAAATCACCTCATAAATGAAAGAACTTTTTTGTATGAACCCATTAGTTTTAACAAATCTTCTAATTAATTAAAAGAAGATAACCTTTTCTTCTATTGTTTCGTACTTTGTAATTTTATATTATCTTCATTTTTTTTTAATTTGTTGACATCTGTATACACACGAGGGTCTGCCATCTATAATGTAGTCAGGGACGGAATGAACGCCATTGTGTTGATACTTGACAGTAAAGGCAGATTGTGTGTGTTAGCGCAGGGCACCCATAGTTTCGTCACCTCAGGGTTATGGCAGAGGTCAAACCAAATTAGTACCGAACAGAGACAGTATTTACGTCGTGCACAGTACGGGCGGGGGTCAATTCGCTATAATCCACACGCATGCGGGCGTAACATCTGATTGGTCCTTGGCCATCAAGAGACCTGCAGGCTAGAGTTGCATTCCAGTACTCTCTTCCGACACAAACCCAATGTAATCTAACATCACGTAATGTAACCTAAATTAACGTAGCATAGACAAATGTAGATTAGCATCGTGTAACCTATCTTAAAGTAACGTAATTTAACGCAACGTAATGTAACGTAACACAAGGTAACGTAACGTAACTTTACCTAACAACAAAATTAAAAAAAATTTGAAGAAAAAAATTATTATTAAGAATGACGTCATAGTCTGGAGGCCAAATCCGTGCGTCATCCCAGCAGTCAGCTTAAAAAAAAGTGGGTCCCTTTTGGCATGACAGCCCGTGAGGGACAGTGTGGATACAGCACACTGTATACTAAACCTTCTGTATTGTACTGCACTCGACCACATCCACTTCCCATAGTTGTAAACTTAGGTACCCATTTACAGCTGGGTGAACTGGGAGCGCCCGGGAATCGAACCATTGACCCCCGGAACAGGAGACGAGCGCTGTATCTATTCAACCTCTGCTCTCCACACGAGGCTACCACATCGTTGGAGACAGGGCGAGGGTGTGTTGAGTCATGCCACCGGAGTACCAAACATTATCATCCAAGAAGAAAATCGGTCATTGAAAACTAAGGTATAAATGAATGATTGTTTGAGTTCTGAACAATCCCCATAATTTGTGTAGTAAATCTCCTTCACATCTATCCTTCATCCGTCTCCTATGGGCACAGAACCTTTTCTTTTAGGCGTCACTGTTACGTATCGTCAGGTTCTGTTGAAAGATAATGAGTCCAGGCCATTATCTATCGTGAATAGGGAAAACAAATTTGGAAAAACAGTAGTAACGATATTTTTCGAATCCTTTTTTCAGTATAATGTTTAGTATTGTTTTGTCAGGTGTAGGTCGTGGGGGTATAGGTCGTGTTAGAGGGTAGCAGGTCATGTTGGAGGGATGCAGGACATGCTGGAAGGATGCAGGTCGTATGGGGGGATGCAGGTCGTTTGTGTAGGGGAGTGCAGAGCGTGGGGGTTGGGGGGGGGGGATGATGGGGTCAGAGACCACCACAAAGAGACAAGTTCGATAACCTGTGTGTGTGTGTGTGTGTGTGTGTGTGTGTGTGTGTGTGTGCGTGTTGGGGTGGCAGGCAGCAGGGAAAACCCGGTGTGCGAGGATCGATAAAGAGAACGTGAAACAACACTACCTCACTGTCCACTACCACCACCACCTCACTGTCCACCACCTCACTCGTCCACTACCACACTCGTCCACCACCTCACTCGTCCACCACCTCACTCCACCACCTCACTCGTCCACCACCTCACTCGTCCTACCACCTCACTCGTCCACCACCTCACTCGTCCTACCACCTCACTCGTCCTACCACCTCACTCGTCCACCACCTCACTCGTCCTACCACCTCACTCGTCCTACCACCTCACTCGTCCACCACCTCACTCGTCCACGCCCAGTCTCAAAGGTTCTTACTGTGAATATTCTCCTCATAAATTAAGAATATAAGAATGTTTTTGAGATAATCCCTCTAAGCTAAACCATAGATAAACAGTAGAGTAAAAGCTAAACAAGAGACTACGTTCACCAGATACGTTCACTGGAGACGAAATAAGATGAACGTAAAGTGATTCCTACGTTAAATTTACCTCCTAACTGGATTTTACTGAGAGTTTAACTGGATTTTACTGAGTTTCTGTGTACTTTTGATGATATTTTTCGTGTTACGCTTTTGTTTTTATCTTCAGTCAACATGTTTAAGGCGTTTATATGTCTCCGTTAAGGGGAATAAAACATCTAGCCAACTATTGAAGATCTATCAAGTGGGGATACTGGACAGGGTTTTGTCTCTTAAACTGTGATGATTCTAAAGGTCTAAGATGACAGTAAGTTGTTTTAGTTCAGTTTATCTCTCAGTGAAATTAACGTGTGTGTGTGTGTGTGTGTGTGTGTGTGTGTGTGTGTGCGTGTGTGTGTGCGTGCGTGTGTGTGTGTGTGTGTGTGTAAGTTTCGATATTGTAACACTTCCGTTCCCAGGTTATGATTGTTTTATTTATTTATTTTTTTTTTACTGGGATTAGCTCACCCGGGCACAGGTCACTGACCCACATCAGGGCCTGGGGCGAATAATAATAATAATAATAATAATAATAATAATAATAATAATAATAATAATAATAATAATAATAATAATAATAATAATAATAATAATAATAATAATAATAATAATAATAATTTAGAACCATAAATAAATACAAAAATGAAAAAATCAAGAGTGAGAAACGATATATGTATGTTGTGTTGTAAACGTAATAGAAACAATTGAGACCCTGCAATTGTGTGTAAATGAGGCAGAAAGTCAGATCAGTAACCTGGGACTTGGTCACAATACTTGTGATGCCATATGGCAGCAGGGTCTACCATTAGACAACACATTATGCTTCCAACATCTTTCCAGGCGGTAGTACCTCCCTGTTTGATACATACATACAAACATACATACATACATACATACATACATACATACATACAACTGGTCGACCTCGTTTCCTTGAGTAATAAAGTTGTCTCATGTTCTTTGTGTGTTAACCGTTACAATATAACTCTCAGTAGGTCATCAAGTGCTTTTGTGTCTCAGAAATTAAAACATAACTCAGCCGCCAGAGGGGAGGTGATCCAGGGTATCAGGAGACAGTGCTTCTTAATTAACACAGGAACAGACTGCACTCCTCTGTACATTAGGACACAGTGTCTAGATGTTGATGTATAGCCTTGATGTTTGCGTCAAGGTGTACACTGTGCTCCTGTAACTTATAGGAGACGAGAGGCTTTATTCTTATACACCTGGAGTGTTTTATATAAGAGTATTTTGCCCTCCCCTCATATATACACAACGCCCTTAACTCCACTAACTCACACATGCTTTCATCTACATGCTAACGACTTGAAGTTTCATCTCTCAGAGCCACCCAACACTCAATTTTTGAACCTGTTTCCCCCCACTTCACTCTCACTCCCCCCAATAATGACTTAATCGATGATGAATTTTTTTCCACATCTATATGAAAATGAGCTGATTAAATGCACAGTCTTTGGGATAAATTTTAAGAGTTGTTATGTGCCAAGAGAGGGAGGCATCGACCGTCACCCACTACGTCAACACATTTCACCTCAGTCTCAGTTTTCTATTCTGGTCAGATTCAATTTCCTTTTTTTCTCATATAATATAAACACTACTCTGGACGCGTATCTTGCATTTCACTGGCTAAAAAAAACAACAACTTTAAGATTTACTATATCAGTTCCCTCAAGTATCAAATGGTTAACGGGACTGCCATCTCAACTGCGAAATGATTCTTTTTTGTGGGAAAGTTGAAGGTCTTGAAAATCCTGATGAGAACTACCAATTATGGGACACTGTTGGATGTATGTCTATTATGTATTGACCTACAGCATACAATTATACACATCTTCATTTTCTTTAGGTAACAATAGTGTGTTTGTGTGTATAGTCTCTGATAGTGCTACTGAATCATCTTATGGTGTTCATTAGTTACTGAAATTCAATGGATAAAATATTCATAAGTTACATTACGGAAACTCAGGCTCCATAATATTATCTTCACTCTTTAATACACATAGCAACCTTTCAGTGCGTCGATCGAACATAAAGTATACGATGTCGCCTCTGATCTGAATAAAATCATCTGCCGTTAGCTAAATAAAATATTAAAAGTGATGTCCTCGTAATAAAGAGGTTAATGGAGATAGTAGACTAACACATTACCAATACAGAAATATAAATCTCTATTATTATCTTCTAATACGCAGAATATACCACCTCCATTATTTTTTTACAACAACGGTCCCTTACTAACCAGTTGACAGACACACGATGTTATTCCCTCATCGTGTTGTCGGAGGTAAGATGGTATAAATGTTTTCCAATCACCAAAGTTCTCACTATCATCTCGTGGATAAAATATCTCTTGATATCAAATTTAGCGAGATGAAATGACGACGTAACCCATCACGTCACCATCAGCGAGGGTGAGATGTCTCGTGATGTCATATTAAGCCACCTAAAAATGCTATAACCCGCAGTCATGTGACATCATCGTATGGAAGTCTAAGATAGTTATTTTTTAGGGTTGAAAAAGGAGTTTCACAATCACGCTAAACGAACTATAATAGGGTTGGCTAGGAGGATCTGATCTTATGTTAACCGAGGCAAAAACTGTCTAAATCCAACAGTGAAACTCGTTTAGTCCACTTTCCTAGAGCCTCACTTTATGAGGATACCGCCAACACGCGGAGGGACATTGTCTTCTGCTTCCGTCTATAATGGCATGATATAATAAGAGGAACATGACAGCCAAATATTGGAGAGTTGATTTATATTAAGCTATAACCCTCATGAATCTGGGAATGAACGGGTGAACTTTTTTAACATCTATATTATGTAAACTGTCTGATTCCACTCTTTTAATCTCTAAATATTTACATAACAACCTTGTCCAAAATTCACCTCCAAGTTATATTTTCCACCACGTACTAAGTAGTAGTTTAATCGAATAATAACTTCATCCTAGAGTTCAAAAGTCAAAAGTTTCAAAATAGGTTACAGGATATTTATTCAACTTCTCAATTTAATTTACTTGAGTTTTTGCCATCATAGAAAACGTGTATAACATTTATGGGAGACGATATTTTATTATATTTTATTATATTACAAATTATTTTGATTTTGTTTTTTATTGATGTCTTATCACCAAGTAGTCTCCTTGTTAAAGATTAGATTTTAATGGACTTTCTTAAGGACAGATTAACGATTTGTACTTTGTAAAACGTTTATATGCCAACCCTGCCTAACGAACCCTGCCGATTTTACCCTGCCGAATCATTCCTTCCATATCAACCCTGCCGAATCAACTCTTCTGAATCATTCCTTTCATATCAACCCTGCCGAATATATCCTATCGAGAAGTGATAACAACTGTAGTTTCTCTGAGTTTTGATTTTTTTTATATAATACGTATTTTTCTGCATTGCTGTTGACCTGAGCCTAAGTTACGACCGTCATGGGGATGCCTGGCGGGTAGTAACTCTAATCTGATGCCAAGATTGTCCTAACACTACTCTGAAGTTATGTTATATTAGTTTGCTTTTTCATTTTATTCCATCTTATTGATTTTAGTCTTATAATGAATAAACTTTATCAATGAAGGTATTAATTTTATTACAGTTTTATGTCAAAATTTCTCAGCGGCCAGGGAACATAGGCTTCCGAAACACCTACCAGAGCTCCGTCACTAGACCAATCTAGGAGCTGGAGGAGGAGGGGGCCCCGGCCTACCAGTGGTGACAAAAGTCTCTCTCTCCCTCCCTCGTACTCATTATCACGTTGATCAATATAGAGGAAGATTTGCGATTTTCCGATGATTTATTTTGCTGAGGGTTCACTATTTCAAAGGTTTGGTTAGGTTAGGTTAGGTTATATTAAAACTTCGGATTAATGAACCGTTGGGGAAATACAATTGTAACCACCACAATAACCGCTGTTGATTTTTATACTCACACCAGGGACGGGGAAACTTTTGAGGTCGGTGCGCCAGACTGAAATAATAAGAGTTCTTCAGGAGCCACCTATTGTTTTCAACGTTAATAATGATCTACAGATTTAATGGGTATGGCCGCTATATAGGAACACCATCCCAATGTAGTTTCACTGCTATAAATTACTCTTGCAATATATATAAATATATTCTAAATTTAATTAATATCTATCGACAAAATCTACACTACCCGAGTCTATTCTTAAACGAGCAAAAAAAACAACAACAAAAAACAGTGTGTGGGGGGGGGAGGGGGTCATATCGAGTGTTTTGTTTTCATATCATGGTTGGCTTTAGAGATAATAATGGTATATTCCTGTGACTCTTGTGATTAATTCAGATAAAAACAAAACAAAATAATGTATTGACGTTTAAGGTAGTGAAGATGTTGACTCTTTTTGGGCAGGCGGAGCGGCAGCAGTGACAACAAGAGTAGCAGGGAAGAGTGAAGCAGGAGGTTCATTAGCAGAAAGAGGGGCGAGTAGAGGTAGAAGGAGGGCTCTCAAATACAAAAGGAAGACGACGAGGTTCAAGCAGGGAGGTCTAAAATGGCAGGTGCAGGGGTACAGCTGACACTATGCGGCCTCCTGCTGTACCTGGCTGAGCTGCGCCTCGCATATAGGATCAGTAAGTCCTTATCTGCTTCCCATTCCAGGCAATTATTTCCCATATACATTTATGTACAATTTAATTTCCAGGTGATATTTGAACACAGTTTTTTTTTTCCAGGTACATCTATAGATATTGAACTAATGAATCTGTTTATCTGTGACGTAATAAACTAGATTATACAATAATTTTCTGATATTGTCAAACTAATCCAGGTATTAAATCGTATTATTTTAAGATGATACAGATTTATATATTAAGAAACCGTAAGATTTTTAACCCAGTCCCTTCACGTTATAGCCACCGTGGACTCAGCTGGTGTGTGCAACGAGACCATCTGGCTGGAGGACGGGGCCAAGTCTGCCGCCATCCTCAGACTCACAGCCAAAGACTTCTATGACTTTGCTCCTCTCCGCTGTCACATCACCTTCAAGGCCTCGCTCCACCTATGTAAGTCTCTACCACTCTCGTCTTCTTTACATTATAATATACAAATTATACTTAATAATATATAAACACATTTTCCTGTCGCTTTGTTAGAGAGTTAAATACTGTACTTAATATATATATAACTGTTGTGGACGGGGTACAGCAAGTGAGGGAAAAGAGAGTCATGTTTGTTTAAGTTTTGTGTGAGAATTTTTTTTTTCTCCCGCGCTTTTCAATGAGTGAAATACTGTACGTTGTTATCCATGTTCTTCCGTCTGTGTGTGTGTGTGTGTGTGTGTGTGTGTGTGTGTGTGTGTGTGTGTGTGTGTGTGTGTGTGTGTGTGTGTGTGTGTGTGTGTCTTGCAGCATTAGTTCGTTTTGATAACTTAGACACCGTTTACAGCATGAATCTCTCAGCTAAATTTTTACCCTAAGCTTATTACTCACGAATGCTAGATCACGTTGATTACCTGCAAGCACAAACATTTATTGTATTTTGATTTTTATCCGAGACGTGTTGGACTCGTATATGAATTTAAACGAAAAACTATAATGATGTTAGGTTAAATTAGGTTAGGAGATAAGGTTAGGTTAGGTTTGATATCAGCTGTTGTTATATTATGAGAGAGTTATTGCTCTCTTGTAGACTTTAAGGCAGTGGTTCCCAAACTGGGGGCGTGAGGTGGGGACAGGGGAGGCGTGAAGCCATCTGTCAAAATTTGCTATTTTTTGCTCAAAAAGAATATAATGAAGAAACTCTTTCAGGAGTAACTCTCTCTCCGTTTGAATCTTCCACACATCCATGCAAAACCAAAGTATAGCAGTCACCCCTATCCGTTTTCTATCATTTCACCTCTCTCTTCACGCATCTTGTACACGTCACGGATACCATACTGACTCTCACACTACTCGTATCTTTCACAACACTACCAGCCACCGATCCTCCCTTATCTTCAGTTACAGTATGTTAAGATTTATATCAAACTATGTGTTTTAGTCTGGATTTCTTCTCTTTTAATGATTTTTTTAATTAATTTTTCTTATATAAGGGGAGGGAGGGGGGGGTGAGAACTTCGCAAAAAGCAAAAGGAGGCGTCAAGTTAAAAAGTTTGGGAACCACCGCTTTAAGGCATGAATAAAGCATCCTGACATTATTTTCTAATCAGCAGCAACTAAGAAAAATACAAATTTCCATGAATTCCAACTCAGATATTACGTTAAGCTACACATTCATTACACTTACATCCTGATCAGAAATATCAGATGTCAGGCTCTTGTGGATCGAGTCATACCAATAGCAAAAAACGCTCACAAAACTTGCAAAAAAAAAAACCGCTCACATCAATCTGACTTTTTATGGGGTCTAATATCCATTAAATCTAAATAATATCTGGTACTTACAGTTTTCAGGTTTGTAAGGCGTCGGGGGTCTTGTTGTATAAGGCGTATCGTTGTTGTAGGTGTCGGTCTTTTTTGTAGGCGTAGGGGTCTTTTGTAGGCGTCGAGGTTGTGTTATGAGCGTCGAGGGTCGTTGTTGTGTGCAGGGGTCGTTGTTGTTGTAGGCGTCGGGGTCGTTTGTTGTTTGTTAGGCGCGTCGGGGTTCTTGAGGGTCGTTGTTGTAGGCGAGTTGTAGGCGTGTTGTTGTAGGCGTCGGGGTTTGTGTCGTCGTTGTCAGGCGTCGGGTCTTTTGTTGTAGGCGTCGAAGGTAGGCGTCGGGGGGGTCTTTGTTGTAGGCGTCGGTTGTTGTTGTTGTCGGGTTAGTTGTAGGCGTCGGGGGGTCTTTTTTGTAGGCGTCGTTCAGGGGTCTTTGTTGTAGGCGTCGGGGGTCTTTGTTGTAGGCGTCGGGGGGTTGTAGGCGTCGGGGGTTGTTGCTGTAGGCGTCGGGGTCGTTGTTGTAGGCGTCGGGGTTCGTTCTTGCAGGCATTGAGGGTCGTTGTTGTAGGCGTCGGGGGGTCGTTGTTGTAGGCGTCGGGGTCTTTTGTTGTAGGCGTCGGGGTTCGTTCTTGCAGGCGTCGGGGTCGTTGTTGTAGGCGTCAGGGGGGTCTTTGCTTGTAGGCGTCGGGGGTCGTTGTTGTAGGCGTCGGGGTCGTTGCTGTAAGAGTCGGGGATCGTTGTTGTAGGCGTCGGGGATCGTTGTTGTAGGCATTGGGGGTCGTTGTTGCAGGCGTCGGGGATCGTTGTTGCAGGCATTGGGGGGTCGTTATTGTAGGCGTCGGGGGTCGTTGTTGTAGGCGTCGGGGGTCGTTGCTGTAAGAGTCGGGGATCGTTGTTGTAGGCGTCGATCGCATTGGGGGTCGTTGTTGCAGGCGTCGGGGGTCGTTGTTGTAGAGTCGGGGATCGTTGTTGTAGGCGTCGGGGTTGTTGTAGGCGTCGGGAGTCGTTTGTAAGAGTCGGGGATCGTTGTTGCAGGCGTCGGGGATCGTTGTTGTAGGCGTAGGGGTCGTTGTTGTAAGAGTCGGGGATCGTTGTTGTAGGCGTCGGGGGTCGTTGTTGTAAGAGTCGGGGGTCGTTGTTGTATCGTTGTTTAGTTGTTGCAATAGTCGGGGATCGTTGTTGTAGGCGTCGGGGGTCGTTGAGGGCGTCGGGGGTCGTTGATCGTAAGAGTCGGGGATCGTTGTTGTAGGCGTCGGGGATCGTTGTTGTAGGCGTAGGGGGTCGTTGTTGTAAGAGTCGGGGATCGTTGTTGTAGGCGTCGAGGGTCGTTGTTGCAAGAGTTGGGGATCGTTGTTGCAGGCGTCGGGGGGTCGTTGTTGTAGGCGTCAGGGATTATTCTTGAAATCAGTGGGTCGGATCGTCACTCTAAAATAAAAAGTTGTCTGAAGATGAACAATAACATGAAAAAAAAGTAGAACAAAATGAAGATGATGACGAACAAGAACAGGAACAAAAACAATAACATGAACAAGAAGAAGAACAGGAAAAAGAACAAAGTTTCCTGTCTGTTCTATACTCTCAGCTCTGCGTATCTCGTCTCCCAAGTACTGTACCCTTTAAATTCTAAATAAATAATACTGACCTAACACAACTTATGAGCTATCAAAGGTGAAATACATGTAATGGGTATAACCTTTACCTGCAATAGGCCCCTCGAGTAGCTCTCAAACTGATTGGCCGATGTTTTGATGATGTCACTGGAACCATCACACTGATTGGCCGATGTTTCGATGACGTCACTCGAACCATCACGCTGATTGGACGATGTTTCGATGAAGTCACCCAAACCATTACGTTGATTGGACGGAGTTTTGATGACGTCACCCGAACTATCTTGCACGTTGGTCGATGTTTTGATGAAGTCACCCTAAGCATTACGACTAACTCTACGTTATTTAAGTGCCATAGCAGCACAAACTTTCCCTTGAGTTGTCATGAGTTTCTTGCCTGTAGGGGAAACGAGGAAGAAGAGTGGGGGATGAGGAGATAGAGAGGGAGGGAGGGAGGAGGAAGAGAGGGAGGGAGGGAGGAGGAGAGGGAGGGAGGGAGGAGATGAGAGGGAGGGGAGGAGGGAGGAGATAGAGAGGGAGGGAGGGAGGGAGGAGATAGGAGGAGAGGGAGGGAGGAGGAGATAGAGAGGGAGGGAGGGAGGGAGGAGAGGGAGGGAGGGGGGAGATAGAGAGGGAGGGAGGGAGGAGAGGGAGGGAGTGAAGAGTAAGTGTATTGTTCTGGGTTCATGAAGAGGCAGGATACCATGATCATACCGTGATAGTGCCATCAAAACAAGCATGATAAATCTATGATAGTAACGATATAGTACCATGATAAAGACTATAATATCACCAGGATAACGACTATAATAGTACCATGATAATGACTACGATAGTACCATGATAATGACTACGATAGTACCATGATAATCACCCAACACCAATATTTGTCCCACGATTCTACCACAATAGCACCATGATAACAAACCATGATAACAAAACAACAGCATGTCCACGTGTGAGCTTCAAGCAGGTGTATTCATACCTGGGTTACAGATATAGAAACACACACCTGAAATCCAATTTATCTTCTACTCCCAGCTGACAAATTTCCAACACTACTGGCGAGACGATTTTTAATGGCAGGTGTGTGTGTGTGTGTGTAAACGATAAGAAGCACAAGATTTTAAAGAGAGAGAGAGAGAGAGAGAGAGAGAGAGAGAGAGAGAGAGAGAGATCAGCTTTAACCATTATGACGATGACCTACTGCATCCCTGTAAACACAGCCTGGACTTGGTAGCCTCGACACACCATGACTGGGGAAAAGGCAGGTGATAGTGGTGATGGTGGTGATGGTGGTGGTGGTGATAGTGGTGATGGTGGTGGTGATGGTGGTGATGGTGGTGATGATGTTGGTGACGGTGGTGACGATGGTGGAGCTACAGTCATGAAGTCCAATATTGTTGATGATGATGATAATATTTGTATCTATTATTATTATTATTATTACTATTAATATTATTATTATTATTATTAAAGGCTTATGTCATCTCCAACTCGTTAAATATAATCATACCCGTATATAATGTATATCTCAACATTCTAGATTGATTTAACGTATAATAAACAAACATTAAATGGCTTAAATCATGCTTAGTGGAGATAGTTTATTAACCTCTTGTGTACGAGGGAGACGGGGGGTGGGGGTCTGTGCTCAATAAAATCATCTGGTAATAGCTAAATAAAATATTAAAAGTGGCGTCCAGCAGTGAGGTGAAGTGATAAGAGTGTACAGCGTATTTTGCGGTTCGTAGGTTTTGGCTGCGTTTGGTCGACCCACAACTACCCCTGAACCTGACGTGATGGATGTTTTCTGCTGCTAAGGGATTTGTTGTTCAAGTGTTTGGTAAATATATAGGTGTAAGTTGCTCTATGAGTCTATGGACATGTAGTGGTCATCTTTTGGTACTGCTAATAATGCTCCTCTGCAGGGTCGGGCCTGACTGGGGTGCTGGAGGAGGTGGACCTGAGGCGTTATGAGGGCACCGCAGGGCATCGTCCTCCCCAGACCGAGTGTGTCGACTATATCATGGTGGGTCTTCTCTCTCTCTCTCTCTCCTTCCATCATGGTAGCTATTTCGTCTATCCTTCTGTCATGGGAGATCTTTCCTCCCTCCTTCCATTATGGTAGGTCTTCCTCCCTCCTTCCAACATGGTAGGTCTTACCTCCCTCCACCCATCATGGTAGGTTTTTCCTCCATCCTTCCATCATGGTAGGTCTTACCTCCCTCCACCCATCATGGTAGGGTATCCATCCATCATGGTAGGTCTTTTCCTCCTTCCATCATGGTATCCATCATCCTTCCATCATGGTAGGTTTTCCGCCTCCCTCCTTCCATCATGGTAGGTCTTCCCTCCCTCCATCCATCATGGTAGGTCTTTCTCCTCCCTCCATCCATCATAGTAGGTCTTTCCTCCCTCCTTCCATCATGGTAGGTCTTCCCCTTTTACTCTAAGCAGTCATGCACTTGGCAGTCAAAAATAAGCCTCTAAGGTGTTAGATGAAGAGATACAGTATAATGTTTTCTGCTGTCCTTAACTCTGCCGAAAGAGAGGCCAGGAAAAATTACTTGGGTCCAGTAAGTGGTGATGTTATTACGAATTAGTGATGTTGCTAAGGACTGAAGTTGTTTACTTTTATGATACGAATGATGTTTGAGGTAGATGCTGTTGTGTGTTACAGGTGGTTAAGAGGTGGTGTGTTACAGGTGGTTAAGAGGTGGTGTGTTGGAGGTGGTGTGTTACAGGTGGTGTGTTACAGGTGGTGTGTTACAGGTGGTTAAGAGGTGGTGTGTTGGAGGTGGTGTGTTACAGGTGGTTAAGAGGTGGTGTGTTACAGGTGGTGTGTTACAGGTGGTGTGTTACAGGTGGTTAAGAGGTGGTGTGTTACAGGTGGTGTCGAAGGCAAAGGGGATTTCCCAGGAGCAGCAATGCGGGTCTTGGTCAGTTTCGGGTCAGGAGCGACTCACCGACGCGGTCTCCAGGAGGACGCTCTTTGGCAACTGCCCGGACTCTGTAGCCAACGGGAACAGCGTCCATAGGTGTGGGGTGAGTATATTCTGTCTGTCTGTTTGTCTGTCTTCCTCTGTGTCTGTTTGTCTGTCTTTCTCTTCCTCTTTCTCTATCTCTCTCTTCTTTTGCTCTCCGTCAGGTCTTCACTTCTAGAACTCATGTCCAAACTCGAATTATTTACGAACGGGATAATAAGATGCACAATAAGATAATTTTTTTGGGGGGGGGCTCTCTGTATACAGGTGTGGTGCTGCAGGTGTATACAGGTGTGATGTTGCAGATGTAAACAGGTATGGTGTTGCAGATGTAGACAGGTGTGACATTAGAGGTGTTGTGTTACAGGTGATGGAGCTGACGGTAGAGGTGTCGATAGGGGAGAGGGACCACCGCTTCCTTGGGCAAGACATCCGCTGGCGTCCTCACCGGGGCTTCACCTTCGTTGTCACCGCCTACAGTTACCCATGTAAGTCACCACCAGGTACTACCATAAGTCACCATGAGGTACTACCATAAGTCACCATCAGGTACTACCATAAGTCACTAGTATGCACTCACCTCACCTCACTTCACTTTACTTCACTTCATTTCACTTAACCTTCAGGTTATCGGACAAAATATACCTTGCACTTAGTATACTGTGTATGTATGAGTGTACTGGGGGTGTGTATGAGTGTACTAAGAGTGTATGAATGTACTGAGGTGTATATGCATGTATTGAGGTGTGTATGAGAGGTACTAAGAGTGTGTAAGAGTGTTCTGACCGTTTCCGTTCATTACAGACCCAGAGAGAGACTGTGCTGGAGGTCTGCGGTCGTGCGGTACAACTGGAAGTCATGACCAGAAGACCCACTGCGTCCATCAGTCTCTGTGGTGCGACCATCACATCAACTGCGGCCAACCTCACAACCTTGACGAGATCTCCTGTCTTGATGATGGTGAGTCCTGCCCTGTCACTCTTCTCTCTATGTGGTTTAGGGGGATACCAGTTAGGGGAGTTACCAGTTAGGGGGTTACCAGTTTACCAGTTAGGGGGTTACCAGTTAGGGGGTTACCATCAGTTAGGGGGTTACCATACCAGTTAGGGGGTTACCATCAGTTAGGGGTTACCAGTTAGGGGGTTACCAGTTAGGGGGTTACCAGTTCGGGGAGTTACCAGTTAGGGCGTCCTCAAGGGAAGACGTAATCCTGTTCAAAATGCTGTATGTTTTTTCCTTACTCTACTCAATAGTTTTCTACGGTTTTATATATTAAGATTTCAGAAATCCATAGGGTCTTGTCTCAGATGGTGGGCATCACTTAGTAACCAAGAGGCCTGATGCATCACGACGGAGATTTTTGTGGAAGAGTCATCGTAAGATCCTTTGAAAATCCTGACTTGGTATTGATAGTTTCATATTATTACTATGTATTACTTTTTACGTCTGACAATGTTTCTGTACATTATATAGGATATTGATTTGTCTTGAGTTCAGCCAATTTAATGGGTAAAACTTTTGTATTAGTATACCTCTATTTATTCTCCATCTCCTTATACTGGTGTGCATTATCTTCTAATCCTGTTTACTGTGTTTGCTACTCACACCATTTACTGCGTTATCTTCTGACTCCACTTTCTCTATTAACTCATCAACTCATTTTCTGTTTCAACCTTTTTTTTTTGTATCATTTTCTGGACATCATCTTTTTACTTCGTTTTCTGTTTCAGAGATATTGGGGGGTCTGGTGACGGTGATGGTGGGGCCGTGGGTTGGGGCGGCACTCTTACTACTGCTGGTGCTGGGTATGGTGGTGTACTGGCGCCGTGCCCGACCACCTGCCCCTAGGGATCACCTACCCCCACAGGAACTCAACTCTTATGCCGAGTCCTACGAAGTGTCCTCTACTCTCTCCTCCGCCCATCATATGGCGATTCAGGTAACGAGAGAGAGAGAGAGAGAGAGAGAGAGAGAGAGAGAGAGAGAGAGATTTAACTCCATGGACCATGTACAAAGACAGGTGGTGACAATGGTCTTTTTTTTTATTGCAGGTTCGTGTTGTGTGTAACTCTGGTCACGGAATCCACACCCAGCTCTCACACCCCTGGCAGACTTCAGATCTTCCGCCCTCCTACGAATCGCTCTTCCCACAGGGTCCGCCCTCTCCCAAGTTCTCCACCAGCACCTCCACCACCACTATCCCCGCCACCAACTCCGCCACCAGCTTCGACATCACTACCACCTCCCTCGTCAGCCTCGGCTCCAATACTAACGCTTCTCCCGCCACTTCCACTTTCTTCTCCAATACGACGCAGACCTCCAGCATCGTCATCCCCATCAGCGCCATATGCAACACTTTAAGCACGTCGGGCGTCTCCACCTCTTCATATACCACCACTACAGCCTTCACCACCACCCCTGTCTTCACCAACACAGCCACTAGCACCAACACAACCACTAGCGCCACCACTAGTTCGTCTTTCACCAACACTACAATGGTTACCGGCTGCTCGGAATCCACCACCACCCCTACAACCACCCTCTCTGTCGCCTCCTACAGCTCCTCCCCGTCGACTACTACGACAGTGTCTGTCACGTCAGCCGCCATCAGTGAAGGTCCGGGCACTGTATCGTCTCAGTGTGAGGCTCATAGTGCTGACAGACTGACCACTTTCCACTCTGACAACACAGATTTCGGTAACAGGAGCAATAGGAGACATGTCACGCCGACGACGAACCATACTGAGGTTGGTACCCGCACCAGTAAGGCATCCACAGCACCCAGACCTGCCCCACCCTACGCCACACCCCCACTTGTAGAACCCGAGGACACAGAAATTACACCCAGTAAGTCTGTAAACTGTACATCACCGCCAGAACCAACACCTGATCATTCATGTCCGAGACCCGGTGGTGCAGAGAGCGAGGCGACGGTAGTTAGTGCAGCAAAAGACACCTCAGAGGCGGGACACCACACTAGTACTTGGGACACAGAGACACACTATTCTACACAGGGGTCACCTTTATCACTTTCTTTCCTTATAGAAGACCCTTCGCACGTAGTAGACGAAGTATTACCGCCGTTCAGTGGAGGAGACACCGAGACCTTTGAGGACACCGTATCAGCACTCAGTATATCAGTGGACACGGGACAGACAGGCACCTCAGTGGACACAATGTCCACTAGTGTCATGGGAGGAAGCAACAGCTCGTTGAGTGATGCACGGGAGGAGGTGCTGATCACTCCCATAGATGATATAGCAATAACAGCCCCAGCGTCGTGTTCTTTCACGCCACTAACAGTTGATGTTATTACGTCGACGACAGGTCCTGCACGTGCACCTACATCGGCAACAGCTGCAGCAGAGAGCGATTCTTAGGCGACAACAAGTGCATCAGGTGTTATTACGTCGACAACTGCAGCAGGTGGTAGTGCAGCGTCGACACCAAACCCAGCTGTGAATGCCTATACTCAGTAGACAGGAGACTGTAGACAGCACCACATACACTCTAACAACCCCGTCAGTCCCGCAGCAGCTAGAGAGGTTCGGTCGTCATATCAAGCAGCATGTGACACTTAAGGGATACGTATATACACATTGGTCAGATCCCCCATCACTAGTTTTATCACTTAATGTGTCACGAGATGCTACATGACACATTTATGTTACAATACAAACGAAATAACAGGATTCAAAATTTCCCCTCGTCCATTGTCTAGTTATTATTTTTCTCAGGAAGGTATAAACATTTTCGTCTATGGTATTAGCTTCTACACACACACACACACAACTCCACCATCCCCTTCCTCCCTCCATCTACACTCACCCCACCCTACCGCCCCCTTAAACCAGCAGCACTCAAGTCTAACTGCAAATTAATAAATCTGTTGTACAAATACCAACGTTAAGCTGAACCACACCCACCCACCCACCATCAAGTTTAGACGAAAGTAGCTCAGATATTTGATATATTTTTTCTCCTGGAAAACATGTGATATACTCGTACTTAAGGGGTCAAGTCGGGGGGGTAACAAGTTGGCGCACACACACACACACACACACATACACACACACACACACACACACATACACACACACACACACATACACATACACACACACACACACATACACACACACACACACACACACACACACACACACACACACACACACACACACACACACACACACACACACACACTATAACGCTAACTGTGTGAACCCTGACTTGCTTCCTCAACACTGCACACATACCTTTATATCATATACTCATGCATGCCATTATAAAGAGAAAAAACATACATTAGTCGTATAAATATTTTTTGTGACCTCTATAACGTTTGGTCATTGTCTTTCTGCTAATAAAAAAAATAATATATTGGTAAAGGGAATCTTTTATTTAAACCAGCCTAAAAAAAATAAAAACGTTTTGGTAAGCTGAGGAGTTAGTATATTCCTATGAAACAACAGTAAATAGGAATTGATTACACGAGGCACCTGGTACACCTCAGTGCCACATAAATGCAGCACGAGCAGTCTGGTCAGAAGAAGCAGGTACTGAGTCTACTAGATGCAGGTACAGTACAAATCATTACACCTACATAATCTGGCTTTACTGAGACACAAAACTTATATTATGAAAAAAAAAAAAAATTCGAATACTTGATCTAAAAAAAAGCGTCATGATTTTAAGCAAGTGTATGTGTAATAGCCTATGTCCTGCTTGTATTGTTTTGCCCTCACAGCAAACCACAGAGGACAAGGAGTCACCTGGATCAAAACAATGAGGCCTTGATGAATGATATAGTGATATTTGGTGACTTGTTTTACCTACAAGTACTCCGCCGAGGTCAACAGGGGCCATAGAATAAGTGCCACCTGTCATGATCTATCCCATTATTCTAGTGGCACAGATGCAATGGTGTGTGTGTGTGTGTGTGTGTGTGTGTGTGTGTGTGTGTGTGTGTGTGTGTGTGTCGTCTTCAACAATTCGTTTCACGGTAGAGGAGATAAGTAAGTGTGCATGCAACTGCTGGAATTGTTGCATAGACAATAACTATCCATAAAACGTCTCCAATACTGAGAGATATATCAATCGTCAACAAATGTTTTAGCCGCTGTACATTATATACACAACAAGTACCACCACTGGGTAGCTGTGTAACACGTGGCTCCACCTCATGGGCTATCATGTCGTTTGGAGTATCTCGTGCTAAGTGTTTGCGTCCGTATCTTGACTGACGAGGAGTTACATCTGCAGTGTGTGTGTGTGAGTGTGAGTGTGTGTGTGTGTGTGTGTGTGTGTGTGTGTGTGTGTGTGTGTGTGTGTGATCTGTAAAAGTAAATTTGTTTTTCATATTCAGTCATGAGAGAATTGGCTTGGTACTTTCATCTTACTTGTTGGATTTTCTGTTGAACTAAACTTGAGAACAAATTTGCTGAAGTTGGCCGACAGATACAGCACAAGAACAAAGGTGATATAAAAACACTGCCACAATAATTCAAGATACAACCAACATATAATTCGACGATATAAATGCATTAATAAAAATTCAGCTATGTAGCCTAATTATCGTGGCAAATATACCAGCATTAGATCTTACCAGCTACTGACTCCCAGGATTCAATTCTTAACAAAAAATATATTTTCTATTCAAGGAGCTTTTTTTGTTTTTTTAAATCTTTACTTCTCACAATGTGGGACCTGGATCTTACGATTTCTCTTTTTTTTTCTGGCACAAAACACAAACATAGAGCTCCTGTTATAAAGCATTATTAGAGTTATATTATTTAATGGCCTCTTACTTATTCAACAAGGCGCTAGATGGTCAAACTTATAGACTTCATACCTCTCTTACTGTAGTCACCCTTCACTACATCATCTCCGCCACACATGGACCTGATAAAATATAAAACTATCCGGTAATATATCGGCTTCAGTATAGGAGAACAATTTGTTAGGTTCTTTGTTGTTTGTACAGTATATTCTTTAATGTACACACGCCATAAGTCTTGATACAGGGAGCGTAGGAAGGCGTCTCCCAGCGGCCAACAGGAGTACTTGCCCTTCATCACCTTCACTTCAGAGAAACTACTTTGACTGAACTACAGTAACTGGCTGAATAATTAGCATCAGGCACCTCGAGCCAATAATAAAACAAGTGTGAATAAGAACTCGTCACTGATAACGCTAAACAGCTTAAAAAAGGGGGGCAAGGAAAAACGTGAATTTACTGGGAATTTACTACTGTCCAGCTCTGCTTCCCGTCACGACCGAAGTAGCAGTGATGGGTGTTAATCAGCGTTACGTCCTACGCCACTACATATATAATTACAAGTATATATCATCACCTAACAAATGAATCAATATTAATAGAATAAAACCCAAACTCATTTTCTTCTTTACCACATATTTATACAAGCTGTCAAGAAATAAATTATAAAGAGAAAAATCTGTATCGTAATGCTGACTAATTCACGTTTCATCCTTCACAGGACCCGGAATTAATTTTAAACTGATCATTAAGACTATAACACGCATTCATAAGCATAACTTCCTATGGTTTAACTCACAAAATAAATTCATGAAAATACGTCACAAGATAATAAAAAAAATAAATTAATCTATTCTTGATACCAAAAAAAAAATACACAACTCTGCTGTAGTGAGGCCGCGCGCCCTTAGTCACACCCTACAAGCACTTGACTCCGGGAAGCGTCAACTTGATCATAGTGACTCAAGCTGCATCTTGCTGACGAGGTATATTAATGGTACCACACAGTTATAGGGGTGGTGAGGCGGTGTGGTGGTGGTGGTGTAGGAGAGTAGTGGTGTAGTGATGGGGTGGTGTGATGGTGCAGGAGAGTGGAGGTGTGGTATGGGGTGGTGTAGTGATGGGGTGGTGTGATGGTGGAGGAGAGTGGAGGTGTGGTATGGGGTGGTGTAGTGATGGGGTGTGGTGCGGTGGTATACGGTACAGTAGCAGTGCGGTAAAGTAGTGGTGTGGTAGTATAGTGGTGGGGTAGAAATGGTAATGTACTAGAGTGGTAGTGTGGTAGCCTGGTAGTGTGGTAGTGTGGTAGCCTGGTAGTGTGGTAGAGTGGTAGAGTGGTAGTGTGGTAGTGTGGTAGCCTGGTAGTGTGGTAGCCTGGTAGTGTGGTAGTCTGGTAGAGTGGTAGTGGTAGTCTGGTAGTGGTAGCCTGGTAGTGTGGTAGCCTGTGTGTGTGGTAGTGTGGTAGTGGTAGTGTGGTAGAGTGGTAGTGGTAGTGTGGTGTGGTAGCCTGGTAGTGTGGTAGCCTGGTAGTGTGGTAGCCTGGTAGTGTGGTAGAGTGGTAGTGGTAGTGTGGTAGTGTAGTGGTGGTGTGGTAGCCTGGTAGTGTGGTAGCCTGGTGTGTGGTAGAGTGGTAGCCTGGTGGTGTGGTAGCCTGGTAGTGTGGTAGCCTGGTAGTGTGGTAGCCTGGTGTGTGGTAGCCTGGTAGTGTGGTAGGGTGGTAGTCTGGTAGTGTGGTAGCCTGGTAGTGTGGTAGAGTGGTAGCCTGGTAGCCTGGTAGTGTGGTAGCCTGGTAGTCTGGTAGTGTGGTAGCCTGGTAGTGTGGTAGAGTGGTAATCTGGTAGCAGTGTAGTGGCCGTGAAGTGTTATCAACCGTTTCATAATTATCTCTGTATATATCCGTTGGTCTGGTCTCTCCTCCTCTCTCATCTATTCTAACTTTCTATATTATTCTTTTTTCTCTCTAACTTTCTAATTTTTTCTATCAGTATCACTTTCTCCTTTCCTTTATATCTCCCTCCGTAATTTTCTTTCTTCTCCTCTCACATCTTCTCTATTATCATTATTCTCTCTCTCTCACGCTCTCTGTCTCTCTCTCTCTAACCTAATTATCTCTCTTTTTCTCTTCTCTCTCTCTAGTTCTCGTTCAGACTACTTTTAATTGTTTTGTTTATCTAAAGCTTTAGCATTTCGGGTTATCTCCAGGACGTGTTAATTAAGTGTCATTTTTCAAGGTGTGAGTGAACAAACTGTAGATAAAACTGCTTTCGCTTCAACTTGTTAACTCTCTCTCTCTCTAATATTCATTCTTCCTCTCTTACATATATCTCCTTCTATTGTTTTTCCCCCCTATAACATTCTTAATTTCCATCTCCCTTTCTACTTTCCTTTATCTTCCTCTCTTATGACTTTGTCTCATGTTCTTTATTCCTATCTGCTGCTCTTTGCCCCTCCCTTCTCTCTCTCTCCGTCTCCCTACCCTGAATTCTCTTTCTCTCTTCCTCTCTCTTTCTCTCTTCCTCTCTCTTTCTCTCTTGTATCTCCTAATATGTCTGGTTCTACATGTTCTTGTTGCAAGCTGAAAATAGCCTCCCACAGGCTTTGCAACCCCCTGCAATGAACCTCGATATACAACATGGAGAGAAGAACCTAGTCATGGTAACGTCTCTGTACCTGTACTTGTTTCTGTACCTGTCCTTGTTTCTGTACCTGTCCTTGTCTCTGTACTTGTCACTGTACCTGTCCTTGTCTCTGTACCTGTTCTTGTTTCTGTACCTGTCCTTGTCTCTGTACCTGTACTTGTCACTGTGCTTGTACTTGTCACTGTACCTGTACTTGTCTCTGTTTCCTGTCCTTGTATCTCTCTCTACCTATACTCTTGTTTTTGTTAATAATATATAATGAAATTGATAATGAAACACAAGTAAGATCTGTTATTGTACCCCAGTTTCATAACACACTATACCAACACCTCAGTTTCCTCGCCACTAGAAAAGCCTTCGGGTGAATTCTCGGCATTTATTTACCCTCATGACGTCACGGACTACACAAACGAAAACCCTCACTGAGTGGCTCCCAAGCGCCACCACCCAAAGGACTAGTTGGCAACCTGAGGCCCAGCTGTGCAGGCGTGATCCTATTGTGCCAAGCCACCAGTAGCAGTGCCATCCTTATTAAGCAAGGTCACGTGCGATTATTTACTTCAGCAGGGAATAACAGGAAGAACAACGATAAACATCCACCATTTTGTTTCGTTGTGCTACAGAAGAGAATTCGTATGTGGGTGTCCATCGCAGGCCGAGGTAATAAGCACTGGCCTTGATGTGATGAGCTGAGAATCCGGTGTGTAAGTTTAACACGATCAAAGGCTCACCGGCCGCCTAGTATAAGAGTGAACTACACTGTGTTGATTACCGTGCTCCAAAACAAGTGTTGTGGTTGTGGTGGTGAACGCCTGGGATTAAGAAGTGAGGTTTGGGTAATGTTTTTTTTTTTTGTTAGGG
Source organism: Homarus americanus (assembly GCF_018991925.1). NCBI lineage: Eukaryota > Metazoa > Arthropoda > Malacostraca > Decapoda > Nephropidae > Homarus > Homarus americanus. The sequence continues at coordinate 45,146 of NW_024720039.1, forward strand.
TTAGTTGTAGGTGAAATAATATGTTGACGAAGATGTTTTACTGTTGTGAGTGATCGAAGGAAGTTGGTCATGTGATTTTTAAGTGAAAGTTGTGTGTGTGTGTGTGTGTGTGTGTGTGTGTGAGAGAGAGAGAGAGAGGTAACATACATCTCCCCCGACACCTCGTCCACGCAACTGTCGTTGTTTTAACTTTTCTTCCTCCCTGGGACTTACAAAGAACTTTGCCAATCCTTGTGGATACACCTACTGGATAAGTTTGTACAGCAGTGGACGTGAGGAAGGTGTTACAGTAGTGTTTTATGTGCCTGCCGTAAAGAGAGCGCCGCTGCAGGCAGGTGGGTGAACGCCTGTCAGGTGTGGCTGCCATTAACTTGTCATTGTTGGGCAGAAGGGGGATACCAAGCGCTGTGGTTTGTTTCTGTTGACATGTTTTAAAGATATGGATCATAGTGATATTTTAAGCGTTCACCTGTTGATGCTATTTTCTGTTAGACGGAAAATCACAGATTCTTGAGAAAGCTTAATTTAGATGTAATTCTTAAAACTTTAAAGAACTCTATAGGCTGGCTGAGGTCACAGTATGTAAGAAAATGTCATGTTTTTACTTAGACAGACACAGATATGTCGACTAATGGAGATAGATAGATAGATGGATGGATGGTTGGATATTTTCTCAGTGAAATCGTCATTCAAGTTTACACTGATTTAGCATGTAATAATACACCTTTTCACATATACGTTGAGACATTGTTATATATCTATTTGACAAATTTCATAATCGAATGACAGAACACATATCGAATGACAATTTAAAATAACTGTTCGTTCATGCTAACGGAAATGATTGACATAAGTTATGGAATTGACAGCCGTGAACAATAAACCGACAGTCTACATATAGTTTGAGAATGTAACAATTGAAGAATGACATACCACCAACAGTTATTTTAAATTGTCATTCGATATGTGTTCTGTCATTCGGTTATGAAATTTGTCAAATAGATATATAACAATGTCTCAACGTATATGTTAAAAGGTGTAATGGTTGCCCATCGTGTTCGAGGATAGCAGTCCCTAGGATCACATAAGCGTAAATTTGTTTAAGGTGTAGAAGCTGTCGCCAACTGCACTGGCTTACCATTACCCTGCAACACGATCCTCAAATCGATTAACATCCAGGTCACCAGTTACTGCTGGGTAGACAGAGGCAAATGGCGTAAAGAAACTTGCAGGCATGGTGAAAATCAGCATGCATATAGACAGTGCAGGTATACAATATACATAGCCAGTACAGGTATACAATATAAACATTGTAGGTATACAATATACACAGGCAGTGCAGGTATACAATATGCATAGCCAGTGCAAGTATAAAAACTTGTCTGGGAAAAACCTGAATATGAAATCTTCACAATAATAGAAAGACGTGTCTGTGTGTCTGTCTGTTCCAGTCATAGACCACGGACCCCCGGGTAGTCCAGGCAAGAACCAAAAATCCTCCTTTACTGAGATGTCGCCACGGTGATTGCGGGAGGTGGTTACCCGTGTGAGGGAGGGCGGCAACCTGTGGCAGTCAAGATTAGGTTAGGTTAAGCTAGGATGAGGTGGGTTGGGTTGGATCTGGTTTGGTTAGGTTACCCGAATCAGCGAGGGCAAACCGAATTCAATTTTGATTTAATGTTGACATTAATCGAAATGAATTACTTGTACACGTTTGGGATTCACCTTTACATTGGCTTACAGGTCCTGGTTTCTTAGACTGGCTAGGTGTACGTGTTGACGGGTGGGGATGTCGTCAGTCACCGTGGCTGTAGGAGAAGATCAGTCACTGGTCACTGAGCCTGGCGCCACAGTAAGGGAGTCTCTGGTTCAGGGCGACACCATTAATCAAGCAATAACCTTCAATGGTTATATCCTGACTCTCCACGGCTCACGTTGATTCCCCCTACACGTTAGTTAGCGAGCAAGTTCACACATCTGGTTTATTTCCCCATGTCAAAACATTAGCTTCTCTATGGATCACCTAAAACACAAAAATACCATCCCAAATCAACATATAAATTAGATCCAAATTACACATAACACTAGTTGAGATACATGATTAAGGTAAAGAATCGTTTCGAAAAGATTATTTAACTTTAATTCTTCTCTTGTGCTAAGTAATCTTATGAGGTAGTCTCTCCGTGTAATTTCACTCTGAGTTTGGAGACATTATTCTTAACCTTTGGTTGAGTCAACCAGTTAGGTTAGAGAATTCGAGGCCAGATATAGAGCCAGGGAGCAGCACTAAGCCACAGGATGTACACTCACTGCGCAGGCTCTCCTACCGTCCTCGCTGAGAAGTGTACAAAATTGGGTAAAATGTGATAAATGAATTAATGGTCGTCGTTACACACTAAACAATATTTAAAAAAAATTATTTGACAGGAAATAGTCGCGTTATATTTCTTATGTACAATTACCATCATAAACAATAACAAATGAGGGTTGGTCATGTCATATACCAATTGACAACTGATTCTGTTCTCCTTATTTGCAGACTTTTGGTAGAGATTAATGTTCCTATAAATGACAATTTCTAGGATATGAGAAGTTCTATCTGGGAGAGGTCGACTGACAATTGTGTGTCGTTAACTATACCAGAATCAGTACAGTAGTTTCTTGACACCCTGAACAACGCTATAAGTCTGAAAGTTCTCGGTGTTGTTTCTGAAGCAAATTTACTTTTGGAGAGCATATCCGTTCATAATATCTTCTTCATCCGTAAACACTGGAAATTATATACAATACTTCAAGTTTTATTCATGACTACGGTATGTGCATGAGAACAAAAGTAAGAGGATTTTTACCCAACAAAAGCTTGCATCTGTCGTCACACCCGCTGTTTGGAAACACAATGGCGTCTATATATGCAGACACTCGGTGTATATGCCAACGCAGACGTAGACACCTTCTATTACCCTGGCGCAAAAAACACTGTAGACATCTCTCTTATTCGCAGGATGGAGTTAGTAATGACTGTGGGGAGACACACGCGCTGACACAAGTAGTTCAACGGCTTCAACAAGGTGTAATTGGTTGACATAAACACTGTTGGTGGGAGACATGGTTGGTCGAGTCTCCTCTGTGTGTTTGTGTTGTTCTTATTCACGAAGCATGTAAAAGTATGCTGGCATGTATTCATGTATGTAGGTATATTTTATATATGTATGTATGTGTGTGTGTGTATGCATGTATGCACTGTATGTATACAAGTATGCATGATATTATATATGTACGTTTTATACGAGAGAGAAAGTATTTGCATGTGGAGTCACTTATAAAGGATTTCCTAAATAAGTTAATCCGAGTTTTTTCACTTCGTTGTAACACAAAGTTTTTGTAGTTCTCATAAAGCCAACTCTTGAGCCTCAACTAGACCAGTATTAGTGTAGGTTACGGTACACCCAGCAGCCTGCACACACCCAGTACCTGCCAACAGTGCAGGTTAGACTAACACTGGCACACGTTCATGTAAATTTAAGATCCTGTACACGCCCAGTACCTGCGAAACTGAGAAGTTACAAAGCGTCAGAAAGACGAGTAAGCTGACACAGGTTGAAGAAAACAAATACTAGGGACGTATAAATCGGACCAGTTCTCAGAAAGTTAAATTAAATGTTGTGAAACTCTTAAAGTATTTTTTTTTCTCCCTGAGGATCCCAACGTTGTGTGTGTACCCGGTAGCGTGTTCATAACAAGAGTATTCCTCAATATTCCAACGTTATCTTCATACTCATATCTCCTCGCATCACTCTAAACAGGCTAGAAAACTGTTCTTTAATCTCCAGGGAGGAATTTAAGAGGAGGTAAACACGGAAGAAGTTAGAGAGGTAAACACAGAAGGCAAGATGTTGGCAGATCAAAGAAGTTCCCAGCCAGACTTGTCACACCTTCTAAAGCGTCTTTATTTACTTCTGCCTTGTGATGTCGGGCGTCAGCCGGGGGAGTATGTGCCAATAGATTTCCAATCATCAGCAACTAACGACCATTAATAGTAACTTAACACAGGTAATGAAGTCATACAGATACATAGGTAATAAAGGACCAACTCTCGACCAATCAGTGAAATAGCAGACACATTTAGCACAGCATGAATTGAGTTGACAGTTGTTGACGGCTATCGACCATCGTTTTGACGTCAGCTCCGCTTCAGGTCATCTCTTGGGGCCTCGTTTGGGCTCACACTGACACTCCCGCGCCGCCACACCACCAGATATCGGGGAACAATCAACAGTGATCTCTTACTCAAACAGGCCAGCTTCTGGATCAACTCGCCTCACCGATATCTCACATACAACCACACAATCCCCGTGAGCTGCAGTCACGTTAAACCAATACAGTTGGCGGCCTCTGTGTTACCTCATACAGAACATATATTAAAATCATCACAAAGATAAAGAGAATACCTTAGAATAACAATAACTGTAAAACAATCTAAAAAAAAATAACCATCGCTAAGGTGAACAGACGAACGGAAGATAAACAGACACTAAATATCTTGTCCTTGGTACTTCATATTATTCTCTCTCTCTCTCTCTCTCTCTCTCTCTCTCTCTCTCTCTCTCTCTCTCTCTCTCAAATCCAAACACCCACGCACGCACACGAGTAAGTTGGCCAACCTTCCTATAATAGAACAGTTCTTGTATACTAAACAAATTCACAGAAATATAATGTGAAGTGCACCATTACCGTAATGCGTTGGTGTCGTGGTGTAATGAGCGTGGGTGGTTTAATGGGCGTGGGTGGTTTAATAGGCGTGGGTTGTGTAATGGGCGTGGATGGTTTAATGGGCATGGGTGGTTTAATGGGCGTAGGTGGTTTAATGGGCGTGGGTGGTTTAATGGGCGTGGGTGGTTTAATGGGCGTGGGTGGTTTAATGGGCGTGGGTGGTTTAATGGGCGTGGGTGGTTTAACCCTTTCACAGCGGAACGTTACCTGAGCTGAATAAAATCGTCTGGAAGCCAGAATAAAATGGCAAGTGCGTGAAACGCGGAGAAAGGGTTAATGGTCGTGGGTGTGTAATGGGCGTGGGTGGTGTGTGGGCGTGGGTGATGTGGTGTAATGGACATGGGTTGTGTAAGGGCGTGGGTGGTGTAATGGGCGTGGGTATGTGATGAGTGTGGGTGGGTGTGTAATGATGGGCGTGGGTAGTAAGTGTGGTGTGATGGGCGTGGGTAATGTGGTGTGATGGGCGTGGGTAGTGTGGTGTGATGGGCGTGGGTGGTGTGGTGTAATGGGCGTGGGTGGGGTTATAGATTGGGTGTGGGTTGTATGATGTAATGGGCGTGGGTGGTGTAATGGGCGTGATGATGAAATGGGAGTGGGTGGTGTGGTTAATGGGTGGAGTGGTTAATGGGTGTGGGTGGCATTGTGGGCGGACCTGGCATTATAGGGTGTGTGGTGTGGGTGGGTGCGTGCGTTGGGTGTGAACAATACTGACCAGAACAAAATTAAGCAGGAAAGCACTAGTCAGGTAAATATTTGGACTAAAACAATAAATAAAGAAAAATATTGTCCATTACAACAAAACCTATGACCAGCGACTAAGACAATACTCATTAGGAAAATTCTTGTTGGTGGAAGGACAAAGAGGAAAGCATTCATACTGACTAACCAGTGATTCACCTTGTGGTCTTCAGTGGTCTTCAGAGCTTGAGTGTGTGTGTATGTGTGTGTGTGCGTATTAACACACACACACACACACACACACACCAAGGAGACTCGTATCAACAGCCAGGGTTAAGCGTGCGTGGTACTTGTTCAGCTGTTTCCAATATACCTGAGGAGGGGACAAGTCTTCTTCCTCTTCTCGCCTGAATATCACAGACACCACGACACATACACTGACGGTCTCTCTACTACAGTTCGCTCTGTTGACAATGAGGGCCCACGAGGAGTTTTACCCACTTTTTCTACTATTATTTATCCTTTTTAAAGATAGTGTAAGTTTTTTCAGGAGTCAATGTGTAGTAACTTGAGGTGTTTTACGGTCTAGTGAACAACAGGACCTTTGGGGAGTTTTCATTTCGTCATTATTTATATTACCTGTTGGTTATTAGGTTCACTACAATAAAACAAAACTCATAGGCTTGTAAACACAGATGCTAAATGCAGTAATATTGAGTTATCGTTTATAGAACCACCTGGAGATTGGCCCCAGTTTATTTCACTTTAAGATTAACCCCCTAAACCAAACCAAACCAAACCTAACCTAACCTACCCTAACCTAACCTAACCTAAACTAACCTAACCTAACCTAACCTAACCTAACCTAACCTAACCTAGCCTAACCTACCCTAACCTATTATAACTTAGCCAAATCAAAGCTAACCTAACTTAATCTAACCTATAGTAACCTAATTTAACCTGACCTAACATAGTCTAGTCTAACATTACCTACAGTAACCTAACCCAACCTAATTCCCATAGGTAGTGTTATGGCGTTGAATAATCATCAGGGGAAATAAGCTCGGTAGGCTATTCTTCAGGTGATTCATGTTTATATTAAGGAAGGATTAATATACATGAACGCAATACTGAATATTCTTTATATAAACACATTAGATAAGATAAAGAATATCCTTCCCACTATTCACCTCCTAATTTTTTAAAGACAGAATTAACTTTATACTATGCAGATATCGTGACTGAAGACACAAGAAGGACGCTGGGAAACCACGACAATATTACTTCAGGGAACTGGATGGTTTTAAGCAACACTTCTTCAAATTGTAGTCTGGGAAGTGACAACGAAAAAGTCCTCATCCACCGAGTAAAGGAGTTCATACCGGCATGACAACGAGGAACTAGTTTGTTAAGTGTATAAACTGACTTTCTCTCAGGTGCGATGCTCAATACTGCCCTGACAACGACGCTCCTTATCAGCAAGTGTATTGGCGGACAGTAGCGTGACAGCAACGAGCAAATCTTTGAAGCATGCGTTCTGATTGTGGCATGACAATGACGACTGAACTTGTTAGGTGTGTAAGCTGACAGTGGCATGACACCCCCCCAGCCGTCAACTACCGAGCACGTGACGAGAGACGGGATACGTACCCCTCATTTCTACAAGTGACGGGGGGCAGGACAGGAAGTGACGTGGGTGGCGTGGGCTGAGCTTGTCTTCACTACTACACCACCACCATTACTCTCCCACTAGAACTTATCGCAGTCACAGCACACCGCCACTATTGGACCCCAGAAACCAACTTACTTTTAGCTGTGGTATTATAAACCCTGAAGCCCATCACTTAAAGAACTGGAACTTGTTTATATAATTTGGGATGTGACAATTTGTGATCTGGCAGTCGCTTCTGGCTTTAAAACTCTTATCTGAAGGGGGTGCAGATACTTGCCATAGTGATACTTAAGAGTGAGGATACTTGCCATAGTGTGGATACTTAAAAGTGCGGATATTTGCCATAGTGTGGATACTTAAGAGTGCGGAACTTGCCATAGTGTAGATATTCGTTATACTGCGGATATTAAATGAAATGACGTTACGGATGCGACATTGAACAATACGCAACCAAACCCCTCCTGGGCCAGTTGTCGAACCCGTGTCTGTGAGGTTAGGGCACAAAAATGACGCTACAGAGTGAAAAGTGACGGAATGTAAAGAAAAGTTTGGATCAATAATGAAGATTTACATGAAGCAGCTCAAGTGACACATAATTAACTTTAGTGACGCAAAAGTACCGCAATGATGCAAAAGTCCAGAAATTACGCCAAACTAACGCACAATAACGTAAGTGCAGCGAAAACGACATAAAACCAAACAAATGTAATAAAGGCGAAAGCAACACAGAACGATGGAAAAGTAACGCAGACGTAAAAGTGACGCAATAAAATCAAAAGTAGCACAGACGCAATAATAAAAGACGTAAAAGTGATAAAGACGCAATAATAGAAGTCGCAAAAGTAAAGCAAAGACGGAAAAGTGAAGCCAAGAGAGACAGAGAGTGATGAGTCTTGGTAATTGTCTCTAACTCACAGCTCATCATCATGGACGGCTGGACCACCTGTCTCTTGCTCTTTCTGGCCTTTCAGCTGGTGCACACCGACGACCCCCAGCTGGCTGAAGGTGGGTGTCTCTCACTCCCACACTTGTTACACACAACTTAGCACACCTGTAACGTGCCCACAATTGTAAAAAAAAAAAACACATCTGTAATATATCCACTTTTGTTACACACTCACATCTGTTGCTCACTCACACCTATGACATGCATACATCTGTAAAAGGACCACACTTGTAATACATCCACACCTGCTAATCATCCACACCTGTAACACGTCCCTCTCCCTACCCTTTCACCCCCCTTCATTCCCTGTCACACCCTTTCCCTACACTCTCACTTCCTCCCTACCATCTCATTCCCTCCTTCCTATCCTCTCACTCCCCCCCTACCCTCCTACCCCTTCTCCCTATACCCTCTCATCCTCACTCTTACCCTACCCTCTCACTCCCCCCTCTCCCTACCCTCTCCCTCCCCATCTCTCTCTCTCATCTATCCTATCCTCCCTCTCCCTCTCCTCCCCCTACCCTCTCCCTCCCCCTACCCTCTCACTCCCCCCTCTCCCTACCCTCTCACTCCCCCTCTCTCAACCCCCTCACGCCACACTCTAACAACCACACCTCCTCCTCCTCCTCTCAATAGACTGCCGTGTTTATCATCTCGAGAACTACACGGATCACCACCAGTCTCCGCCAGTGCCCTTCCGTGACCACCTCGAAGTATCAATGTTTGTGGAGTCGGCAGGACAACCACCCAGCTTCGTGCAAATACACCTGAAAAGTGACAATGAGTGAGTTATTAATAGTTGTAATGGTTGTAGTTGTTGTTATTGTTTGTGTGTGTGTGTGTGTTTTTAAGTATGTAGTTTAAGTTGTTATTGTTGTTGTAATTGTTGTGATTGTAATTTTTTTTGTTATTGTTGTATTTATTGTTTTTTGGTGATTGTAGGTGAAATTGTTGTAGTTATTAATGTTTGCTGTTGTAGTTGCGTAATATGTTATTGTTTTTGTTGTTGTAAGTTGTTTTTGTAATTGTTATAGTTATTATGGATCACATGAACATTCGCCCCGAGTTTATTTTTCTTGAATATTAACTAACCTAACCTAACCTAACCTAATTCCAAGATACCGTTATGGTGGTTGATCTTCATGTTTTATTGTTGTAGTCCTGTATTTGTTGTAATTGTTACAGTTATTATCATTTCGTTGTTGCAGTTGTTGTTATCGTATTTTTATAGATAATTTAATAGTTGTAGTTGTTGGAATTAAATTTTAGTTGCTATTATTGTACCAGTTATAGTTGTGATTTTTATATTGTAGTTGTCATAGTTGTAGTTGTTTTAGCTGTAGTTGTAGTAGTCGTAGTTGTAGTTGTTTTAGCTGTAGTTGTTTTAGCTGTAGTTGTAGTAGTCATAGTTGTAGTTGTTTTAGCTGTAGTTAGAGTTTACCTATCTGACCTAATCTCGTATAAGATCCCTTCATTGTTGTCGATAGCCTCGTCAAGGGAAATAGATCTAAAACCTAAAATACAGTACTTTCTCGCTTTTACGGTGTGAGCTGGTAGACCATTTCCATCCCAGTGTGAAGAAATATTTCCTTATATGCGTCCTACATGATATCTCGGAGCTTGATGTTGTCTCTGTGTTGGTAATATGTGACGACTTAAAAAAAATATCCAGGGTTCACGTTTTTCATCTCTATGATATGTGTCCTATAGTGTCATGTCTGAAGGATTGTCACTCCTATGGACGCTAACTTCACCTGGATAATCAAGATGATGTAGAGCTACGGAATCATCTAAAGTCACACTGTATTGTAACCTTTACTAAAGAGATGTTACGTCTTTCCTCAGTTATTATAGATGATGTTCACAGTTTCAATGATGATAGAGAGGTGTGAAGACGAAGAGCGAGTTATTGTATAGTGAAAATAGATCCTATGGGACGATGTGGATATAGTGTACTCAATACTAAACCTTCGCCTTTACATATATATATCGGATACTCTATACTAATATGGTGGTCAGGATGATTACAGTGCCATGGTAAGGATGATTACAGTGCTATGGTAAGGATGATTACAGTGCCATGGTAAGGATGATTACAGTGCCATGGTAAGGATGATTACAGTGCCATGGTAAGGATGATTACAGTGCCATGGTAAGGATGATTACAGTGCTATGGTAAGGATGATTACAGTGCCATAGTAAGGATGATTACAGTGCTATGGTAAGGATGATTACAGTGCTATGGTAAAGATGATTACAGTGCCATGGTAAGGATGATTACAGTGTCATGTGCTCCTCGACAGGACGGTGGAAGTGTTCATCAACAGAGACAGTGAAGTGACCGTGAGAATTGGGGGGAAGCAGAAAGTCAAAAAACGCCTTCTCTTGAACACCACAACTCCGCCCCTCAACTCCTGGTTCACGCTAGTCCTGGACCTACATAGTGATACACTGATTATTTTTAGGTAGGTGGTGTGGGTTACAGGAGGGTGGTGTGGGTTACAGGTGGGTAATGTGGGTTATTGGTGGGTGGTGTGGGTTATAGGTGGGTGGTTGTGGGTTACAGGAGGGTGGTGTGGGTTACAGGTGGGTAATGTGGGTTATTGGTGGGTAATGTGGGTTATTGGTGGGTGGTGTGGGTTATAGGTGGGTGGTGTGGGTTACAGGTGGGTGGTGTGGGTTATGGATAGGTGGTGTGGTTGTGGATGTGGGTGGTGGGGTTATGGGTGGGTGGTGGGGGTTATGGGTGGGTGGTGTGTGGGTTATGGGTGGGTGGTGGGGGTTATGGTGGGTGGTGTGGGTTATTGGTGGGTGGTGTGGGTTGGGGGTGTGTGGGGTGGTGGGTGGTGTGGGTTGTGGGGTGTGGTGTGGGAGGGTGGGTGGTGGGGAGGTGGGTGGTGTGGGAGGTGGGTGGTGTGGGAGGGTGGGTGGTGTGGGGGGTAGGTGGGGTGGGGTTATAGGTGGGTGGTGTTGGGTTACAGGTGGGTGGTGGGGTGGGTGGTGGGGTGGGGTGGTGTGGTTACAGGTGGGTGGTGTGGGGTATGGGTGGGTGGTGTGGGTTACAGGTGGGTGGTGGGGTTGTGGTGGGTGGTGGGATGGTGGGTGGTGTGGGTTACAGGTGGGGTGTGTGGGTTACAGGTGGGTGGTGTGGGTTACAGGTGGTGGTGTGGGACAGGTGGGTGGTGTGGGTTACAGATGGGTGGTGGGGTTACAAGTGGGTGGTGGGGGTTACAAGTGGTGGTGGGGGTTACAGATGGGTGGTGGGGGTTACAAGTGGGTGGTGGAGGATACAAGTGGGTGGTGTGGGCTACAGGTGGGTGGTGTGGGCTACAGGTGGGTGGTGTGGGCTATAGGTCGGTGGGTGGTATAAGCTACAGGTGGGTGATATAGGTAATAAGGTTAAGTGGACCCTGCAATCGTTAATACCTTCACCTACCTACAGGCCCGAGGACAGACTGCATCAGCTGGAGGTTAATGTGCGCTTGGGAGACAACGTGATGGCCCAAGTTGCCGGAGATCTTCACGTGGTCTTTAATTGCATGACAGGTAAGGTAGTTTCTAGTATGGCTTTTGTATATAAAATGGCGAATCTTTTTTTTCATTGAGTTTCTACGTTACAAATATGTTTAATGAAAAGTAGTAGTGGTAAGTGAACGTGGGTAGTTAGTAGTGGTAAGTGAATGTGTGTAGTTAAGGTAGGAGTGGTAAGTGAACGTGTATAGTTAAGGTAGCAGTGGTATGTGAACGTGTATAGTTAAGGTAGTAGTGGTATGTGAACGTGTGTAGTTAAGGTAGCAGTGGTATGTGAACGTGTATAGTTAAGGTAGTAGTGGTATGTGAACGTGTGTAGTTAAGGTAGTAGTGGTATGTGAACGTGTGTAGTTAAGGTAGCAGTGGTATGTGAACGTGTGTAGTTAAGGTTGTAGTGGTAAGTGAACGTGTGTAGTTAAGGTAGTAGTGGTAAGTGAACGTGTGTAGTTAAGGTTGTCGTGGTAAGTGAATGTGTTTAGTTAAGGTAGTAGTGGTAAGTGAACGTGTGTAGTTAAGGTAGCAGTGGTATGTGAGAGTTAAGTAGTAGTGGTAAGTGAACGTGTGTAGTTAAGGTAGCAGTGGTAAGTGAACGTGTGTAGTTAAGGTAGTATAAACATGAGCATGATTCGTAAGTCAATAAGTTAGGTGCTCTCTTATACCTTCAGTTAAGAGGAATATTTACCGTATGAATAGTTGTGACTCTAGACACTTCCTGGGAAGCTTCAAACACAGGTTGGGCGGGAAGGGTCGGGTGTAAACAGGGCTGCCTAGTATGGGCTAATACGTCCACTGCAGTTTCCTCTATTTTTTTTTTTTTTTGTTATATGTGTGTCTGAACGTAAGACTTTTTCATGTGTGGTTGTGATGTTGTGGTGTTTATCTGTAGGGAGATAAACTTACGAGAGGATATCCGTCACTCGTGTTGTGCCCCTGTCGTGGTCAGATGTGACACTGTCAACACAAGTGTGACACAACACAATTGTGACAGTCATGACTAGTGTGATAAGGAACGGTCATGATTGGCGCCTCACACTACTGTCCTTCAGGTTGTATGGTTCACGACAAAACCTCGCCCTGGTTCGGTCAAGATCTTGGAGTCTTGTCATCCTTGACTCTGTATGTGAGTCCAGAAGAAGGGGGTCAGCACCCTGTGGTAGTGGTAGAGCCCTTCAACTCCTTCAGCCAAGACCCTTCCGACAAGGTTGTGGCGAACGTGACTGCCGAGGACCCCGCACTGTGGTACAAGGTAGTGCTGCAGCAGGATTCAGAGAACGAGGTAAGTCGCCCTTGCCTCACTCCGTTATTTACATGGTTTTCCTTTCCACCTTTTCATTTAACAGTCTTCTACCATATATCTCTCTGTCTTAGCTAACGTTTTATTTAATACTTTGATAAGTTTCTGTTTTATATCGCTCAACAGGTTATCGTATCTTTCGTCGCCCCCATAACATGACTCGCTTCAGAACTGCTTCATCCTCTCGAAACTCTGACCACCTTAGACAGTGACCACCCGAGACAGTGACCACCAGAGGCACTGACCACCTGACTCATTGGCCATTTAAAGCACTGACCACCTGAGACAGTGATTATCTGAGGCACTGACTACCTGACTCAATGACCACTTAAGACACTGACCACCCAAGACACTGACCACCTGAGACATTAATCACCCGAGGCACTGATCACCTGACTCATTGACTACCTGAGTCACTGACCACTTGAGACATTGACCACCTGAGTCAATTACCACCTGAGTCACTGACCATCTCAGGCACCAAAACGTGAAATTTTGTCTCACCCAAAACTATACGGATGCTTTCCTGTTTGAGTTATGACTCTGGACCCACTTGCTGCAGAGCCGAATGAAAACAAACCATCACTGAACTACCGGCTAGTAAGCTGATAAGTGGCGAATATGATAAGACCGAACCACTGAGCTTTGTCAAAATAGATAATATTCAAATTTAGGCTCGGATGGCTTCGATCAGAGGTTCGTTCTTCCTAAAACTAGACCTCCTTCTGTGATGGTGTTTTCAAACGGCTCTCCAGCAATCAGCCCCAGTAAATGGTTTCATGATTCCACGTGACGCCGAGGAGATGTACAGTTCAGTACACCAGCATGAAGTTGGGGAAACAAAATCTCACATTTTGGTCGACCTCTTCCTGACTTCTTTCATGGGACTTCATTAATAAATTAAAATATGTCATAAAAAAAAAAAAAAAAATACTGTATTTTCACAGGCAGGTGTTGATGGCACAGGCCGCGGGGAACACAGGGTGAGGATAACGCTGTCGAAGAACAAGTCGTACAGCATCACCAACGTCACCAACGCGTTGTGGACATTATGGTGTTTCCCGGACAAGGCAAAAGGTTAGACAGAGGTGGAGCGTCGTAACATAACTACAATGTAACAACTCTAGCGCAAACGAACCTCACCTAACTTAACAGATTCTATCATAATAATGCTGTCTACCTCTTGTAACACCAACTACAGTAACTAGATGAACTAAACTATCATCTACAAACAAAAAGTTTCAGATCTCGAAGAAACGGTGAGCGTGCGCACGCGAACACACACACACACACACACACACACACACACACACACACACACACACTTTCATATATTTTAATAGATATGTGCGGCTCTATGGTTGTTACTGTACTATGTTATACTGTTATACTATGTGTACTATATCAATAACAAGAAAATAAGTAAAACAGAATGTATTACAGTATATAAATGACTAAAACTGTTTACCTAGATTGAAGAATTATAAACGGAAGTTTCAACTTACATATGAACAGGTGTGTCTGTTTCCCCGCCATTGATGGCGTGTCCAGGGCCTACTCTTACCACCTGCTCATTTAATAATAATAATAATAATAATAATAATAATAATAATAATAATAATAATAATAATAATAATAATAATAATAATAATAATAATAATAATAATAATAAATAAGCAATGCAAAATAATAATAATAAAAACACTAGAGAATCGAACGTCAAGTATTATTCCAACAGAGGCGATCAAACCCAGCATAAGAGGATCACTGGGCGGGGAAGGAGACTACAAGGAGGACGACGACGATGACGACCACGATGAAGATAATGACAAATTAGAGGGAGCAGGGGCGGGACAGGTACTGGCGTGGGTGCTAGTGGGCTTGGCACTGTTCATAGTGATGGTTTTGGCAATGATACTCTGCACCAGGATGGGATCACCAGCAGGGAATCATGGTGACTTCACGCCCTCTGTCGGTGTCGTCAGTCAGCGCTACGCCAACAGTCCAGAGAGCCACAGAGAGGCCGGTAGGTGTTGGGGTGATGGTGGTAGGGTGATGGTGGTAGGTGGTGAAGTGATGGTGGTAGGTGGTGAAGTAATGGTGGTAGGTGGTGGAATGATGGTGGTAGGTGGTGAAGTAATGGTGGTAGGTGATGGTGGGTAGTGATGGTGGTAGGTGGTGGAGTGATGGTGGTAGGTGGTGAAGTAATGGTGGGAGGGTGATGGTGGTAGGTGGTGATGGTGGTAGGATGGTGGTAGGTGGTGAAGTGATGGTGGTGGGTGATGGTGGCAGGTGGTGGAGTGATGGTGGTGGGTGGTGGAGGATGGTGTGGGTGGTGGGTGTGATGGTGGTGGGTGGTGGAGGTGGTGATGGTGGTGGAGAGATGGTGGTAGGTGGTGGAGAGATGGTGGTAGGTGGTGAAGTGATGGTGGTAGAGTGATGGTGGCAGGTGGTGGAGTGATGGTGGTAGGTGGTAGGGTAATTGTGACAAGTATTTGGTGGGAGTGAGGAACGTGTGTTATGATGCGGCCCTAATAACAACACCATCGACTCTAACATAACTAGTCCTGGAATAATGTCGAGGCTTTTTCACCAGAATTTCACTTCATCACATTGTACACAAGATAAGGACATGAGGAAGTGTGTGTGTGATATTCCTACTCTCATTTTGTGTTCCTCTGTCCCGATTAATTCAGCCCTAACTTAAAGATTTTGTTTCTCTTTATTCACCCTACACACGTAAGAACAGATAACAGTTAATACATATAAGACTCAAGGTATAAACATCACAAGTGAGAAATATACATTCAATTCTTACATCAAGGACCTAAACTGTAGATGTAATAACGTCCAATAAAATAATGTTTAAGAGCTCACGAGAGAACCTGAGAACTATAGAAATCCTTGAAAATTTAAATATTGACTTTCCTTCCAATGTCCGCAGAGGAAGATAGTGAGCCTGGGTCCCCTATGTTGACGGTGCCTCCAGTCAACCACAGACTACCTCAGCAGGACCACTACTCCACCAAGGTGCTCTGAGGCCCCCTTCCTCCGACTCTCTCAAGAGGACCATTACTACTCCACCAAGGTGCACCGAGTCCTCACTGACTCTCTCAAGAGGACCACTACACCAAGTTGCTCGCCCTCATTCTATATACACTTGGTTGTTCATTTCCCCACCGAGTTGTTTCGAGTCCTCCTCACTCCTCTAAGAGCTCCAATACTTTACGGGGGGGGGGGGTCTCTTTCACCTCACTAACATCTTCACAGCTCATCCATAACTCATTGTAGAGTATCATCATGCCATCAGGGTGTTCTAATTTCATAACAACTCCCTGTAAAGGACATATTCTCCAATGAGGTGTTCTGAAAATCATCCTGAACTATACCAGTAAGAGCACTGTGTTCTGCGTTCCTCTACAACTCTTCTGTGAGTATGTAAGGACCAACAAGGTGATCTGAACCTCTCCATTGACTTCACCAGAAAGAAACTGATTGAACTAAGACTTGAGTGACTTAAAGTCCCTCGAGGAAGGAATAATTAATGTAACCTAACAGGGATTAATATGTTGTCATCTTTTAAAGTCTATTCTCAGACGGCAGGGCTGGATGGGCGCCAAGACGGACTAAGTGATGCAAACATTTACATAATTAGGTTATTAGATGAATATGTAAATTTAATCCATTTAACTGAAACCATCCATAAACTAACTTCTTCAAAATGACACTCACGAAGTAATCTGCATGATTACGTCTTCATTAGATATTGAAAAATTCACTTAGCGAAGATCATGTAATGTATATCAAATAACTAATTACTATTGAATTCACAAGTGCCACTAAAACTAGACTCCAGAATTCTATTTTAACAAAGTGCTATACTAAAATGTAAATAAAGTTAGAAGAAAAATGCAGGACGAAGGCTCTTGACTAGTAGAATTTTACACAAACATTGTGTGTTAATAAGTGGGCGTATCTAAGGTATAGTCTCAGTGGACCTTTGATGCCATTATTGGGTATGAAATAATTTAGATTATGCCGACCATTACGTACAGTACAGTACCTTCTTATATCTACAGTTAAGAGGAACATTCATTGCTCGAACCTAGTGACTGTTAGTGAACCATGGCCTAGTGACTGTTAGTGAACCATGGCCTAGTGACTGTTAGTGAACCATGGCCTAGTGACTGTTAGTGAACCATGGCCTAGTGACTGTTACTGAACCATGGCCGAGTGACTGTTAGTGAACCATGGCCTAGTGACTGTTAGTGAACCATGGCCTAGTGACTGTTAGTGAACCATGGCCTAGTGACTGTTAGTGAACCATGGCCGAGTGACTGCTAGTGAACCATGGCTTAGTGATTGATAGCGACATTTGCCACATGGTGTAATTTCTTCGTACGTTTCGCAGACTTCAGTAACTTAAAACGTTATATATACTATACATAAATATTACTTTGTTCATTCATGTTGTTGTTCACACAGACAGTGGAAGTGGAAGTCATTACATATCACACGTCTTTTGAGTTAGTGGCGGCCTTAGTCGACCCAGTTGGGGAAGTGTGAGGCAGTAAGTTTACACTGCCAGCCATTCTGTCATCTTGGGGTACCTACTGAAAACTTGGCACCTAACGTGATATATCAGCAAAGCTCCTAACTGGCCGGGAGGTGTATGGAACCTACTTTCACGTTGACTCGATGCCTCGGGGTATGATGTCTTAAACATTAGAATAAGTTGACATATTCCTTTGAACAAGATGACATTGTATTTAGGAAGTTAAAAGACATCACACACAAGGCCGGCACTGCGATAAGTCAAGTCCCTTCACTACACCAGGAGACAGTTCAAGAAGCCATTAATCTAGACGGCGACGATGGAAAGGGCCTTATACTATCGACCTCGCCTGAGATCTGGTTGTGATGCCAAATTTAGTTAATGTACTGTACTATAGTGGACAAAAGCTCGCTCCTTCCCAAACTGAAGCAGTATCGATCCGCACAGCACATCCGCACCAGATAACAATCAGGGTAAGTCAGTTCGGAGACTCATTCCCGCGTCTCAGTTTCACTACAGGGAGCAAACTTTTGTCCACGATAGTACGTTGTTTTCTGTCTGAGTTATCGTGTTGACAACTGTGGACGGACGGACGGACGGACGCTCAAAATGGAAGCATAAAACCTCGTGTCTTTTCTGTCATTATCAATATTTTTTTCTTCAGTGTCATATTAGATTTAGAACCTCTTATTAAGCTTAGGGTTTATTGTGTATATAGTGAGGTGAGTCTTAGCTGATTAAATCCCGATTGTTAATATTCAACTACTGTATATAGTTCATTTCTGTTGAATATATGAATGTAGACCAATTGGGTGATTGTTTTCTGTCGTCATTCCTCTTTACCACAATAAAAGACTTCCACCACACGTGTCCCAACTGTACAACAACCTTACTGACGTCAACCCGTCCTTATCTCCTGTAGTAATAATAATAATAATAATAATAATAATAATAATAATAATAATAATAATAATAATAATGATAATGATATTGATGATGATAATATTGAAACTAATGATAATAAAAATGACAATAGCAATAATAATACTAGTAAATTACAACTAAAAATAATAAACAAAATAAAATTAAAAAAATAATGGCGCAGTTGATAAAATATAATGCATATAACATTAAAGACTTACATTCACGTCTGGTAGGAATATGACTAAATGAAATAATAAGAAAGGAGACAAAAATATCAAATAACATTAAATAAGATGTATAAAAATACTAAAAAACAAACCAAGATAAACCTTAATGTAAAACAAAAAAAAACCACAGCACCACTCAAGTCATCCATCAGGCACAGCGAGTGACAGCACAAGTATCCAACTATCGAATTTTATATTTACGTTTTCGAAACTCAATTAATTTGTCTGGAAGTACATTGCTTAGGTTAGGTGAAGAGAAGATGTTATTTTCAGTGGTTTGATAATGGAGCAAGAAAACAGCACATTGAGTGGAAGATGAGAACAGATCACGCAAGTGCAGGCGTTCTAAATTCTCTGGGTAACTGAGGTGCCGTAGTACAGGCACCAGTCTGGTGGCCCTCCTTTGGACATTTTCAATCAACTGACAATCTCTAGCATATCTCGGGGACCAGACGGGGTGACAGTACTCCAAACTGGGAAGCACCTCACTCTTGAATAATGTTATGTCTAGATATCTGAACGATCTTCTTATAAGAACTCCGTGCTTGGTAGCTTCATTCACCTTCTTTTCACAGTGGCTCGAGAACTTTAGTTCGATGTCAGTATACACACCCAGGTCCTTTTCACTTTCGTTCTCTGTTAATGTCGTTTCTTCCTCCCGTTGGAACATGTGATATGCCTCTTTACTATCGGCACGACCAAGGTGCATCTTTTTACCCTTAGTGACATTGAATCTTAACAGTCATTCCTTTGACCACTCATGAAGAAGAAAGAGATATTTCAAAAGCTCTTCACAGGCCGTTTGGTTCTTAATTCCCTTGAATAACTTGGCATCATCTGGAAACATTTGCATGGAGGAGTGTATAGATTCTGGCATGTCATTTATGAATCAAATACAGTAAACAACAATGGGCCCCAATACACTGCCCTGTGAACTGTGGTGCCCCGCTTGTCACAGGTACGCATGACGATTTCGTGCCATTAATCACCACACACTACTTGCACTTATGAAGAAAGTCTCCAATCCACGTTCGGACACTTCCCCGAATCCCGTACATTTCCAGTTTAATCCTCAGGCTTTGGTGGGGTATATTGTCGAAAGCCTTGGCAAAATCTACTGTAGGTATATATTGTCGATATTACCACCTGTTCCAGAATTTGAGTCCAAACATCCAACACCTTGAGTAATTGTGTCAAGCAGGGACGTCCCGGCATAAAACCGTGTTGGCAGTACTTTTCAGTTTAAAAAGTTGTTTCGTAGTGGATGTTTCATAATGACATCTGTTGTAATGCTGTTTCCAGTACTTTACACAGTTATTATCGAGAACCAATTTGCATTTACTCATCACATTCCAACGCTGTTCTTTCTTCCCATCAAAACTCTGGACATCATTCAAAAGTTTCACATTTATTCCATACATCTTCAATTCTGAATACATCACTTTCTATCTATTCTATCATATGATTTTTCCAATTCATAAATATATAATTTACTTATGTACTTTTACACAAACTCTTGATCTACACATTCTCTGTCTTTCCTTAACACACACACACACACACACACACACACACACTTTTTTCCTCCAACATTTTCAGTAGCATCTCATACCAATACCATACACATAGACACCAACAGAATTAACCTCTATAAAACACTTCATACTCTACAGAAGAAATGAAGACATTAGTACTGGTCACTACTATGGTTTACATTACAGCTGCCTAACAACGAAAGTTACTTATCTCCCGTGGCAATCACTGGTGTGCAATATTTAAGTTGCCCATTCTTCCGAGATACAGTCTCCCAGTGTACTGTGAAAAGCGTCATAGAAAACGTAACAAACGAATAACAGTCCTCCCTGAAATTGTAAGATAATAATAATAATAATAATAATAATAATAATAATAATAATAATAATAATAATAATAATAATAATAATAATAATAATAATAATAATAATAATAATAATTATTAGTATTTATCAGTAAAGTTGTCATACAGTTTACAATTTGATAAAGCATGTTTATAAACTATGCAGTTATACAGAGCAGCATGAATATAGACAATGTAGGTATACGGTGCACGTAGGCCGTGGGAGTATACAGTTTCCTGTGTGCCGAGACAGGGCAGGTAAACAACAATGGTAAACAATAAGGACACTTGACCAAGGATAGTCGACAAAGCTGTCCTTATTTCCTGGATGGTCTTTTGCTTAAGCTTACTGATTAAAACACCAAGTTTACGCTTGGTCATTGAATCAGTAACAGGAGTATTAGTCAAAACTTATTTGACAGACGTCATCAAGCATTACATTGGTCTTGGACTATCCGAGGCTGGTGGATCACTCCTGCAGTTCTACAGTCTATGGCTTAATTATATAGAAACTCACTCTCTTCTCTTGCTGTAGCATCATCTGTTATAGTTTTTTCTCTTTCTCTCTTTTAGCTATAATTGTTTTATACTATAACTTATTTCAGTCTGTTATAGTGGTAAAGAAAATGTTTTTCGCTTGACCGCGGACACCAGGTACCATAAAATTACGTTCACTCCCTCCAACGTCCTGCCATTTTATATCCTTAATCCTTGCAATGTGTTTTGTTAGATACTCCAGGCACTGTCCATTGAAAATACTCTAAGCATGATTCCGCCACACTTAACATGTTCAGTGATTGAAGAGCTTCCTGACCAACGTGATCTCTTGCTTTCATGTCAAGAATGAACCTCACCGCCTTGTTATGAACAATTTGTGGCTTGGATTTTGGTTTCTGTGTTAAGGCAGAGTACCTTGACAAGCAGGAACAGTCCAATTTTTTGACATTATATGAACACCAAGGAAAGGGTCCTACGGGCATCAAATGAGTGGTATTAACAGTTCTGTAGATAAATTCTATTTTAGTATTATCTTTTTTTAACTATATATCTACGATTAATTCACCAGACGAACAAGAGTCAAGAGTTAGTCCAAGGTATTTCACTGAGATACAGTTGAGATGGGTTCATTCCCACATAGTACAGTGAATTAGTTTACCTTTTTGAGTTGTTTTATCCAAATAATATTGCTTCAGACCATCTAAATTGAAGGGATATTTCATTATTTATGAACCATTGTTTGCATGACTCCAGTTCAGATGATAACTCGTTAGCTATATCATTTTGATCTTTACTTGGTTCTTTTTGTGTCAGGTAAAGATGCCAATTAACACTAATTAGCTTGTCACTTTCATAACACAGGAAGAGGAAACGTCCTAGGATACCTCCTTGTGGAACTCCACAGGCTATTGGCATGGATGTTGAATCAGTGTTATTTGCAACGTCAATTTGTTTCCTGTTGTTCAGGTACAATTTAATCCAGTCAACAGACCCAATGCCAAGAGTCTGCAGTTTTTCACATAGTATATCATGATCGACTGTGTCGAAAGCTTTTGCAAGTCAAGCGTTACCATACCTGTATAATTTCCCTGAGCTAACTGGGATCGGATATGGTCAGTAAGATGGATCAGACTGGAGTCAGTTGAGCGAGAGTCCCTAAACTTACCTAAAGCCTGATTGGTAGCTGTACAAAATATTATAATCACGGAGTTAACGTTCCACCTGAACATACACTACTCTCTAAAATTTTGAAAATGGTGAACATTTTAATAACTGTCATGTAATTACCTACATCAGAGTTGTCGTTTTTCTTGTAGATAGGTGTTTACTTTGGCACACTTATACTCATCTGGTACAGTATTGGAACTAATGGAGAGATTAACTAGATACGTTATTGGTGTCTGGGGCTAACGTATGCTCGCCCTACTAGAGGTCACAGCATCTAGTAAAAGAAGTTACAAGTACAGAAAATTGTCAGAGCGATCTTTTATGGAGTAAGAGTTGTGAACTAGAATAACCTGAGTGTCAGACTGGGAGCTCACTTAAGGATAGACTCGACCAACACATGTGCATAGCAGACACATTACCGACCCCCAAGCGGCTAACAGATCGATCACTGGCGAAAAGGATACGATACTAAAGGGAAAAGGGCGACCTACCAAGTTAAGTAATATATCCAATGAAATACACATGGATCACAACCCAAAGGACAAATGAAAATTATTCTATTTACCCCTAGGGCCATAAGCTTCCTTCCCCCGACGTCTTCAACACTAGTTGTGGTGGCCTTCAGGTTTAGGCCGAGGTTAAATACAAGACCGTCTTGATACGTCAAGACGTGACAGGTCATATATCATGGCATGATACGTCAGAGCATGTCTGTAGATAGCATTTTTGAGTTAGCTGCAGGATGGCCCTGTATCTAGCCATTTCCTAAGGTATATTTGGTAAATATTGATGAAGAAAACAACAATAATGATAAAAACAAATTGAAGTTACTTATTTATCCTGACTTCCGCTAGCTTACTCCACATAGCGCCTAAACTTGTTAAATCTAGCCTAAAACTTTATTGATCAGATAGATACTCGTGAATCTATCTATCACCTAAAGAGTATGAAATTTAGACTACTGAAATAGTTACCCCGATAAAGATATCAGAAAAAGAGAGAATCAAAGTTAAACTGATTTATAGAAAACGTTTATGGGAGCCTAAAATAATAATAAATAGGATAGATAAAGAGGCTTGGGCGGCGGACTGAACACGAAATTTAAATTAAAACACTCTATTTAATCAGAAAAATGTAAAGACGATTATTATATTTATTTTTTGGTGTCGACTTACTGATGCACGGTGAGGTAAGTGAGAGAAGGAAATAGACCAGGAGTTATGTCTAAGTGAAACAATATAACAATCTCCGTCAGAATCACGTGGTCATGGTAATATAGTTAAACATTGATAGGAGGGAGGTTAGGTGATGGAAGGAGGTAGAATAAAAAAATAGTGGACAGATAGAAAATATAAAGGAGCAGTAAGAATTTATGGTACAGGTAGGGAAGGTTAAGAAAGATTATTGGGTTGTTTTTGGCCAAATAAATTAACTGTTTACCATTGTTTGTATACTTGCACTCTTTATGTACAGTACATGCTAAATGAATTTGAATTTGCATAACGATATTTATCTGGTTGTCTGTCTGTCTGTGCTCAGGGAAGGAAAACATTGACTACTGGTGATAGACAGAGCCTAGATTTCTTATCTTACGCAATTTGTTTCGATTGGATGTCAAAGTGAAAAAACTCTAACAACAACAACAACAACAACAACAACAACAATAATAATCATAATCATAATCATAATCATAATAATAATAATAATAATAATAATAATAATAATAATAATAATAATAATAATAATAATAATAATAATAATAATCACTAAGGCAAGAAACAGTTACAGAAACAAGTTGTGTGGTGCTCTAGTTCACCGCTCTGGCAGATCCAGTGAAGACACAACCAAGCTGGAGAAGGGCAGAAACCTTCCCATGCAAAAAGTGACCGCTATATCGGTGAGGGTAAGGCCAACTGGTGCATCCTTAAGCTCTCACCCCACCGCGAGAATCTCACGCCACGCCGGCAGGTCTCCGCAAAAAGACTTCGTGACGGAAGGGAATCTCTCTCCTCTTAAAGCTTGACTCCAGACCTCGATGGTGGTGAATCTGCAGTGAAGGCAATATGGCCAGCTGAAATTAAGTCGATTGCGTGATTGATTCTTGGATAAAACTTCCGATAGTTCCCAAAGCACAAGAGCCTTCTATAGCAGGCTTTCATTACTACTGCTATTACTACCGACGATATCAACAACAACAGCAGCAACAATAACAACAACACCACCACCACCACCATTAAAAATAACAATAATAATAGTAATAATAATAATAATAATAATAATAATAATAATAATAATAATAATAATAATAATAATAATAATAATAATAACCAACACTTCAGTTCAAGACCAACAGTAGAATAAAATAATGTTCTTAATATAAATAAACTCTAGCTGGGTTTGTGAACGTTGGCCAAGTTCACTTATTATCGCAATGTAGTGAACTCCTGACCTTAAATCACTAACTGTAACACTTCAGAATTGTCAAAGTCCACTTAACCACAGCCATAAGTCTACCTTGTCTGTAGGTATATCTGTAATTGTTTCTTAAATACTAAGTGCTTAAGAATTAATTAAAGTGATCTTCCTAAATGCCAAAAATTATCTACGAATTCAAAACATTAACTAATTTTTTCAGAAATTATCACGAAAATTATATAATTCTTAAAACTATCACCAGGGAAACCATTTTCTTTCTCTCTATAAAATTAAGATATATAATAAGTAATAGTAGTAAATAATGTTAGTATAAGGACTTCGTATAGGTTAAAGCTGGACCAAATATTATAATCTATACTATTCCTGAAGCTCTTTTGTTATTGTAAAAATCCTTCTTCTACGTCTTAGGATTATTATTATCTTTATTCTTATCATTCCTATCTTATTATAATACTTAATGCTACGCTGTTGACGGTCCTTACATAATAACCAACAAATATTACAGAATCCCTAATAATCAGACATTAAACTCTTCCAGCACACGACGGTCGTACATTGCCTCTGGTGAGTGACACAGGAACACTATGTGAGAGAGAGAAGGTTATAAGACACAGGGAATGGAGGAGGTAGGGAGGGTAGGGAAACAGTGGGTAGGAGACACGGTGGGTAGGAGACAGGGTAGGTAGGAGACAGGGTGGGTCAGAGACAGAGTGGGTAGGAGATAGAGTGGGTAGGAGACAGGGTAGGTAGGAGAGAGGGTGGATAGAAGACAGGGTGGGTCAGAGACAGAGTGGGTCAGAGACAGAGTGGGTAGGAGATAGAGTGGGTAAGAGACAGGGTGGGTAGGAGACAGGGTGGATAGAAGACAGGGTGGGTAGGAGTGGGTAGGTGGGTGGAGGAAGGACAGGGAGATTGGGTAGAGACAGGGGTGGGCTGGAGACAGGGTGGGCTGGAGACAGGGGTGTGTGTAGGGAGACAGGGTGGGCAGAGTTGGATAAGGGCCTGAGATTGCAGGGGTGTGCAACCATGCCAGGAGAGGGAGGGAAGGAGAGCGGGAGGAGGGGGAGGGGGGCGGGGGGGCGTGAGATGGAGGTGGTTAAGACGGAGAGGAGGGAATGGGAGGAAGGAAAGAAGGAGGGTGATAGTGATAGAAGGAAGGGGGGAAGGAAGGAAACAGTAAGAGAGGAGGAATGAGGCTGATAAAAGAGATAAAGGGGAAGGAAGGAAGAAAGGAAGGAGGGAAGGAAAGCAGGAAGGAGGGAAATGTGTCATAAGTGTCAGAGATGGTGAGATGGAAAGCTGAAGGAAAGGAGGGAGTGAGAGAGGAAAGGAGGGAGTGAGGGAGGAAGGGACGGAGGGATTGGAAACGGAGGAGGTGAAGAGGGAGGGAGGGAGGGAGGGAGATCGTGGAGGTGAAGACTGAGGGAGGCGAGGGAGGGTGTGGGAGGATGGGGGCTCATGACCTAGTGAAAGTGGCATGAATGGGGAGATGAGCACAGGTCTGACCTCTCGCTTCTTCCTCCTCACGACCTGTGGGTCTTCTTCACCTGCTGCCCTCCCTCTCCCTCCCTCCCCACTCATCTGCACCACTCCACCCTCTCTCATGACCCCCCGTCGTTCCCTCACTATCACCACCACCATCACTAGTACCGACCATCATCACTAAAATCATCACTTATCATTACCATCATCATCATCATCACAAACAACAACTACCACCACCACCATCGTCCGCCTCAGTGTGTCTCGGTACATAAAACGCTGACTACTGCACCTTTCTTTACCATTACACTTTGTCTACTAACATTTCCATTTCTCTTCGTCTCATATTCTCAGATATTCCCCTGTGTCTGTGTCTTTATCATAATCTAAATCGCTTATGTTTTGCTTTTTCTCATTTCAATAATAATTTTGTAATTTCTTTGGTGTTATAGTCACCCCCTCTCTTCCTCCCCTTTGATAAACCTTAATTTTAAGTGTTTTGTTTCTCTGTTTTATGATATTTTAAAAATTTATATCAATATTTCTTTTTGTTTGGGGATCGAGAATTTATTTATTTATACAGACACACAGACAGGCGAACTAACACACACACACACACACACACACACACACACACACACACACACACACACACACACACACACACACACACACACACACACACACACACACACACACACACACACACACACACACACACACACACACACACACACACACACACACACACACACACACACACACACACACACACACACACACACACACACACACACACACACACACACACACACACACACACACACACACACACACACACACACACACACACACACACACACACAAGCGGCCCACGAAATAATAAATGATAAAATAAATAATAAAATATGGTAATATGAAAGAAGTAAATAATTATAACAAAGGCAGACTGATAATTATAGTGAGAGGAAAAGGTAAGGAAATTTGGGTAAATATAAGAGAGAAAGGTAAGGAAATAGGCAAAGGTTTGGGTAAGGAAGGTAACACGTATGGTATATAAGATAGTGAGTGATAATAGTATAAGAAAGGGAGACGAGGATAACAGAGAAATGGGTCAAGAAACTAGGCGACTCAGGTAAGGGAGTAAAGCAAGAGCCTAAGGTAAAACACAAAGGTAAGAGACTAATGTAAAACAAAAACAAAGATAAGAAACTAAGGGAAGAGACAAGAGCAATCAAGCGAGTGCAAATGGAAAAGTTGCAAGGAGGGGTGGGGAGGGTAGGGGAAGGTCAGGGAGGTGGTGGTGTGGAGGATGAGGAGGAGGAGAAGGGATGGGGGAGGGAGAGGGGAAGGTCAGGCTCAGGAAGGGAGGTGGAGGAAGAAACTCTGCATGGACAATACACAGTGCTGAAGATGCGCAAAGACCTTGTCGGGGAGGCCCCCTGTGTCACGACTTACCATCCTCCTCCCTCCTCCCCTGCCTACCACCCACCCTCACATACTGCCTCCCACGCTATCTGCCCTTCCTCCCACGCTATCTGCTCTCCCTCCCACGCTATCTGCCCTCCCTCCCACGCTATCTGCCCTTCCTCCCACGCTATCTGCCCTTCCTCCCACACTATCTGCCCTTCCTCCCACACTACCTGCCCTCCCTCCTGCGTTATCTGCCCTCCCTCCCACGCTATCTGCCCTTCCTCCCACACCCCCTACCTTCCTCCCATGCTATCTGCCTCCCTCCTAGACTCTTTCCCTCTTTCCTCCATCCCACACTCCATACTACTCTCCCACGTTCCCTACCTCCACCCTTATTCTCCCTGATTCCTTCTCAAGTTACCTGCCTCCCCTTATGCTCCCTCTCTCATGATCTGATTAAGGAGGCAATGTGCGATAGGTATTCAATGTGAGTCAGTACCAGTGTCACCACCAGCTTGTAGTGTGAGTCAGTACCAGTGTCACCACCAGCTTGTACTGTGAGTCAGTACCAGTGTCACCACCAGCTTGTAGTGTGAGTCAGTACCAGTGTCACCACCAGCTTGTAACGTGAGTTAGTACCAGTATCACCACCAGCTTGTAGTGTGAGCCAGGACCAGTATCACCACCAGCTTGTAACGTGAGTTAGTACCAGTATCACCACCAGCTTGTAGCTTGAGTCAGTACCAGTATCACCACCAGCTTGTACTGCGAGTCCACTACCAGTGTCACCACCAGCTTAGTGTGTGTGTGAGTCAGTACCAGTATCACCACCAGCTAGTGTGAGTCAGTACCAGTATCACCACCAGCTTGTAGTGTGAGTCAGTACCAGTGTCACCACCAGCTGGTAGTGTGTGAGTCAGTACCAGTGTCACCACCAGCTTGTACTGTGAGTCAGTACCAGTGTCACCACCAGCTTGTAGTGTGAGTCAGTACCAGTGTCACCACCAGCTTGTAACGTGAGTTAGTACCAGTATCACCACCAGCTTGTAGTGTGAGCCAGGACCAGTATCACCACCAGCTTGTAACGTGAGTTAGTACCAGTATCACCACCAGCTTGTAGCTTGAGTCAGTACCAGTATCACCACCAGCTTGTACTGCGAGTCCACTACCAGTAGTATAACTGACTCACGTAT
Organism: Homarus americanus; assembly: GCF_018991925.1. Taxonomy (NCBI): domain Eukaryota; kingdom Metazoa; phylum Arthropoda; class Malacostraca; order Decapoda; family Nephropidae; genus Homarus; species Homarus americanus. Next base: position 73,808 of record NW_024720039.1, read on the forward strand.
GTTTCGAGTCTAGATACATGCGAGTCAGTTGGTTGATTAAGACAAGCTGGAGGTGATATGGTTATACTACAGGTAGAGAGGAAGATATACAGTCTCTGTCCTATCTCAGTCTGTGTGTTGTGACGTTAGATACCTGGGTAGTTAAGCTTGTGTTTAGGACTCGTTGTTATCTGTACCTCCCTTAGTCTACCACAAATAGAAGTGTGGTGTGGTGTAGTGTAGTGTAGTGTAGTGTGGTGTGAATTGAATATGAATTTAGCATTGAATGTTACATAGTATTTTAGTACATTGTTTGTGTAGGTTGGTGCATAGAATTTTAATTAGGTACTAGATGCTAAGTATGGATGCAGGTTTAGTATGTTAGCTATCTTGCCATCAGAGATAAAGTGTTGTGCCATTGCATACTGAGTGTGTTTGAATCTGTCCCTAAAAGGATCTACTTTTTTTTTCACAGTCTAAGACGTAGTGTTGGAGTGTGTGGCATACTGCTAGATGTTCTGCTTGAGGGGTATACTGCTAAAGGTTCTGCTTGGGGGGCATACTGCTAGAGGTTCTGCTTGAGGGGCATATTGCTAGAGGTTCTGCTTGAGGGGCATACTGCTAAAGGTTGTGCTTGAGGGGCATACTGCTAGAGGTTTTGCTTGAGGGGCATACTGCTAAAGGTTCTGCTTGAGGGGCATACTGATAGAGGTTCTGCTTGAGGGGCATACTGCTGGGGGATGCTGGCAGGGGTATACTGCTAAAGGTTCTGCTTGGGGGGCATACTGCTAGAGGTTCTGCTTGAGGGGCATATTGCTAGAGGTTCTGTGAGCCTTTTGCTAAGGTTTCTGCTTAGGGGCATACCACTGGGGTTCTGTGAGGGCATACTGCTAAAGGTTGTTTGAGGACATACTGCTAGAGGTTCTGCTTGAGGGCATACTGCCAAAGGTTCTGCTTGAGGGGCATACTGATAGAGGTTCTGCTTGAGGGGCATACTAGTGGGTGGTGTGGTGGTGTGGGTGGTGTGTGTGGGTGGTGGTGGGTGGTGTAGTGGGTGGTGTGGTGCGGTGGTGTGGTGGGTGGTGGTGTGGGTGTAGGGGTGGTGTGTGTAGTGTGGGTGGTGGTGTGGTGTGGGTGGTGGTGTGGGTGGTGTGGGTGGGTGGTGTGGTGTGGGTGGTGTGGTGTGGTGTGGGGTGGTGTGTGGTGTGGGTGGTGTGGTGTGGGTGGTGTGGTGTGGGTGGGTGGTGTAGTGTGGGTGGCGTGGTGTGGTGGTGTGGTGTGGGTGGTGTGGTGTGGGTGGTGTAGTGTGGGTGGTGTGGTGTGGGTGGTGTGGTAGTGTGGGTGGGTGGTGTGGGTGGTGTGGTGTGGGTGGTGTGGTGCGGTGGTGTGGTGGGGTGGTGTGGTGTGGGTGGTGGGTGGTGTGGTGTGTGGGTGGTGTGGTGTGGTGTGGGTGGTGTGGTGGGTGGTGGTGGTGTGGTGTGGTGTGGGTGGTGTGGTGCGGTGGTGGGTGGGTGGTGTAGTGGGTGGTGGGTGTAGTGTGGGTGGTGTGTGTGGGTGGTGTGGGTGGGTGGTGTGGTGTGGGTGGTGTGGTGTGGGTGGTGTGTGGTGGGTGGTGTAGTGTGGGTGGTGTGGTGTGGGTGGTGTGGGTGGGGTGGTGTGATGTGGGTGATGGGTGGTGTGGTGTGGTGTGGTGTAGTGTGGGTGGTGTTGTGTTGTTTCTTGTGGTGTGGTGTGGTGTGACCTGCATAGTTTGGCCGGCACCAGCAGAGTGTGACCGGCATAATGTGGCCGTTATGGTGTGGAAGGAGTGTGGTAATCTTTTACAGTGTGACAGATATTCGTGACATAATCTTGACATGTGGAAATGATTACGAATATTGTTATCACGGTCGTGTGTTTATGTGTGTGTGTGCGTGTGTGTGCGTGTGTGTGTGTGTGTATAAAGTTCAGTCTTATCCTCCGTAAAAAAATAAACTTTTAGGAACAGCAGATAAAGACAATAATGACGACAACAACGACGACAATAATAATAATAATAATAATAATAATAATAATAATAATAATAATAATAATAATAATAATAATAATAATAATAATAATAATAATAATAATAATAACAATAACGATAATACACAAGACCTATTATATCTGAAGATGTGATGTAGACTGTAATAAAAAAAATGCTTATTGCAGGACGTAAAATGACGTACAGATACACATAAAAAATCAAACTTACTTTAGATATATTGCATTGATATGGATAGAGTGTATAATTACGTGATATAACTTGTTCGAGTATTACATGTAAGATATCTTCCCAAATATCTTATCTTGTCACAAAATCAATTCATATATCTGCCTAGTTTGAAGGAAATCTGCCCACTCCTTCAACAAACACACACACACACACACACACGTATATGAAGGACAGGTGTATGTGTGTGTGTGAGTAGCGGGAGTGACTGTACGTGTCCTTACAATCTCAGGAAACTATTCAAACATAATGACAAGTGTATAGACGAACGTGGTGATATAATGAAGCACTTGTTACCTACCTCTTGCAACATTCAATTTTTGCATCTGGTAGGAACCGATAGCTTGTGTAGTGTAGTGTAGTGTAGTGTAGTGTGGTGTAGTGTAGTGTAGTGTAGTGTAGTGTAGTGGCAGTATTTGGGATCAGCTACCACTCCCTTACCTAAACCTAAGACGCAGATCGTCACGCTACTGACTACCAGTTTAAAGGTCAAAGTAACATAATAACTGGTATATCCACTTGATAAGATAAATTCAACGTGTATGTATGTATGTATGTATGTATGTATGTATGTATGTATGTATGTGTGTATGTATGATTGCCTTGTTATAACTACAATATTGTTTCAAGGCAAAAAATATTCCCTATCTACAAGTCCAGAGTGTGTATATTTGATGTAGTGTAACGTAGGTGTAAGAGTGAAGTGATCCGAGTGTTGGGTGTAGTGCAGTGTTGAGTGTCCTTGAATAATGGGTGTTGTCTGAGTGTACTGTAGTGGTGTAGTGGTGTCGGTGTTGTCTGAGTGTACTGTAGTGGTGTAGTGTGTGTGTGTTGAGTGAGGTGTAGTGGTGTTACATCTGTGTAGTGGAGTGATGGGTGTCGCCTTGTAATGTAGTGTAGCGGTATGACCACCAGGTCACTGTGCAAACAATACAACTTGTTCACACACACACACACACACACGCACACACACACACACACACACACACACACACACACACACACACACCTAGTTATAGAAATGCAACAGTCTCCAGGTACTACGCAGGTACTACCTAGTTACTGCCCAGGTACTCCCAGGTACTAAGAGACAGAGAGCATTGTGACAGCTCTGAACCCCAAGTTAACTATACCCGGCCGACTCCTAGTGCATCGATCAGACCAAACACATAAATCTATGACACTATTAACATTTTCCCACGGTCAGCGTCGCTCAAGGGTCGAGAAGTTCCGCCCGTATGTAGCCCGGCCGGAGAGCTGAGGCGCGGACGAGAGGGGCGCAACCCACACTTTCCCACAGGTAAGGACGGTGTTGCCATACGCTCGTCTCTCCGTTTCTGGGGCGGCGAATTTGACCTTCAGGGAGAGATTTTGCATTTTGACTCCATGAGACTTATCATTTATGGCGCCTGGGTCGTTTTTGTGGGTAGCATCTTCACCATCCTCCTCCTCCTCCTCCTCCACCACCATCTTCAACATTCGACCTTTTGTTGGAGATCTCATATGTAACAAACTTTCCCCATCTCTTAAATCTGGTGAATAATCTTTGTTTGGTTGTTGTTTTAATCTGAAATATTGGTATATATATATTAGTCTTATGTTTGTTTTATTCTCGAAGCTCAGTTTTATTACGTATTGTTGTGTATGTTTTGTGGGGGTTTTTTCTTCCCCATGTTGTTTATTAGTGAAGCTGTCAGGTGGCTGTAGTCGATTAGGGGTTAGGTTTTATTGTTATTTAAATGCTATCGGCTTTCACTTTATGCCTGTTAATGGTTATTTGTTCCCATCTTCAGCCATTCCATCCAACCCTCACCCATCGTCATCATCCGCCCAAACAAGCCGGTTTCATCCACTCTCATCTAACCTGCTGGCAATACTCACCCACCCACCTACCCACCACCTTCATCCTCCCCGCAAGGCTCAACCCATCCTCCCTCATCCGCCCCGCGAGCCACACTCATCCACCTTCATCTTTTCTATTATCTGCATCATTTGTTCTTCAGTTGTTCCCTAAGTACGTCATCCACCTTCATCCGTTTGTCATCCAGTCTAGCCAATGTCATCCTATCTAGCATCCTACTCACCTTCATCCCTACCCACACCACCCCCCATCCTCAACCCTACCACATCCACACTATCCACTCTCATCCCTCCTACACCCATCCTCAACCCCTTTGCACCCATCCAAATCATCTATTCACACACCCCACCATCCATCCCAACCACATCCACAATACCCGCTCAAACCCTTCTTTCCACCTTCACAAGCCACCACTTTCATCCCTCCTTTACATCCACACCAGCCATCCATACTCTGATATCCACAACCTGTCATCTTGGGCTTCCATACAGTCAACAGTCACAACGCACGCCAGTCACCTCAGTGTGTTACAGCGTCATCCTCTATAGCCTTGCCAGTCATTGTGTTAACTCTCACTCTACGTCCTCCAGTCTCTCTTCACACCACTCTCACTCACTCACTCACTCACTCACTCACTCAAACGCACGCATACTTACTCACTCCATACATGCATGCACACACACACTCCCCTCACACACGCACGCCCTCACGCACGCATACACATTTACTCCATACATACACGCATACTTATTACATACACACACTTACACTCACTTAATACTCACATATTCACTCCATACACGCATTCACTCCATACATACACTCACTCCACATACTCTCACACACACACACACACTCTTAATCCATGCCCACATACTCCATAACACACTCCATACACACACACTCATTCCATACACACTCACTCCATAGCACGAGACACAGCAGCACTTCCTGCCACCCCGGCGGACAGTTCTCTTCAACATCACAACACCCACGTACCCACCTAAACGACTGACCACATAATTATAATCCTTATCTCCAACACACTGCCAAAGTGAGAGCTCTTGACCACATACATAACCTACAGACTGAAAATAACATCACACAGACCATCTACACTGACGGCTCTCTTAACACTGCCTGTGGGAGGACTGGAAGTGCTGCCATTGTGACTCAGCCTAACGGTAATGTAATAGAGAAAGGAGCTAAAATTAGTATCTGGTCATCCACTTTACAGACTGAACCATTTGCCATACTCACAGCCCTGAAACTTGTTGAAGACACTGCCACTGACAGTCTTGTCATCACTGACTCCTTATCCTCACTACTTGCTCTTGATATTCTAAACTCAGATTGTCACCCACTTGTCTCTTAAGCCAGACACAAGAATATTTGTCTTGTTGACGGGGGTGTCAGGTTCAAGCTGCTGTGGATCCTCTCTCACATAGGCCTTAGTGAACATGATAGAGTTGGTGCATTAGCTAAACTCGCGTCCAACAATGACAACGTTGAGTACAATCTGGGACTGTCAAAACCCCCCATAAAACTGGAATCAGGAAAGAACTTGCTGATGAACTTGACGCAAGCAGACAAGTGCAAACAGGAAATGATCAATCCATTGTTTCCCATGATGAGATGTATCAAGTGAAACATGTATATGGAGCAAGTAACAAGATCACTAGCTTACAAGATGTAACCGCTTGACTAAGGTTAGGGTATACAATAAATACCTCAGGCAGTATGTCCCTCAGGCAGATGTGAACAAAACTAAATGTAGCGTGGCCAGACATATGGCCATACACTCCAACACTACGTCTTAGACTGTGACAAAATAGAACTTTATAGGGATAAATCCAGGCACACAGTGTGCAATGGCACAATACTTTAACTGTGATAGCAAGATAGCTGATATATTAAAGCTGTGTCCACACTTCGCATCTAGTACAAATCTAATCAAAATTCTGTGTACCGATCTAAACAAACTACTGAAAATACTCTTTAACATTCAATGCCATAATATCATGATCACTGGGGTATGATAAACACCCTCTGTGGCCTCTACTCTGTAATCCTTTTGGGGTGCACAATAAACTAGCTGCTGTCCACGGCAAAAAAAATATATATATATATATATATATATATATATATATATAATCAACACCTCAACCTGCCAGGATTCGAACCCACGGCCCACGAGCCCATGACTGTGACCGGGGAACGTTACCTCTGGACCAACAGGATACTAAAAGCAGTTCTAGACTCGGATATATATTTCACACACAAAGCCTGTTCAACGAGCTTATGGCGCCGTGAACCTCTAATGGGGACTACCCGTATCACGTAGGTGGTCAGAGTAACGTTTTACCAAATCCGGCTTCGAAACACGAGGACCCATATATATTGGGCTAATGAAATATATATATATATATATATATATATATATATATATATATATATATATATATATATATATATATATATATATATATATATATATATATATATATATATATATATAGACTTTATTGTGAATGGTTTGTATGTGGTTTCTCCAGCTAAGTTTCTCATCAACAATAACCCCGAGGAATTTAATATTTTGTTCACGTTTGAGGACTGTATTACCAAGGCACAGGGGGTCCAAATCCGGGGGTAAGTTTTCCTTCTGTGAAAGGTCGTGTAGTGGGTTTTTTCGGGGTTTAAGGTCAGTTTATTACGTATTACCCAGGTCCTGACTTTAGTCAATTCAATGTTCATAGTTCTCATCAAGGAATGGAGATCTGAGTTGCTGGCATAGAGATTATTATCATCTGCAAATAAGTTGTATTTTATGAGTGTGCTGGCGTGGACTAAATCATTTATATACAATAAGAACAGTACAGGACCGAGACTGGAACCTTGAGGGACGCCATACAATATTGGTGAGGATTCAGATTAATGATTATTACAGCAGACATACTGCTTCCTGTTAGACAGATATGAGGTAAACCAATTGTGGGATAAGCCCCTAACGCTATAATGTTCAAGCTTTGACCTTTGACCTGACTGTTGAAGTTATCCCTCGCCTGGAATATCAACACAGGTTTGTTTACATTGGTTCTACACACAGTATGCGATAGTTATTCAAACGCATCATCAGTCTGCATGGACCACCTGAAGCTTAGCCCCCCTTAGCTTATTTTATCTAATGATTACACACCTTAACGTTAACCTAACCTATCCTAATCTAACCTGACCCAACATAATCCAATTTAACATAATCCAACCTAATTTAACCTAACACAACCTAACCTAATCCAACCCAACTTAACCAGACCTAATATAACAACATATATATTCCCACCAGAGCCTACCAGTCTACTAACCTTGAGAAGCATTAATATATCTTGTTTATTTTTTCCTAGTTTGACAGTTGTGACTTTTATTCCGGTGCTATTTTTTTCAGAGTACGTGAGAGCCTGACAACATACCCAAGCAAGTTATCAGTAAGTCTATCACTTCATCTGATCATAAAACACTGTCGGCTCTCTGCTCAAACGGGTGGCAGGCCGGCGGTGGCTCGAGTCCAGGAAAAACTGACGCACTTCGGGATATGGATTAAGTTTCTTGGAAATTGATTGAGAGAATATGTGGAATGACTCGGCCACGAATAAGTTGCATTAGTTCTAATCTTAATACGGAGATTCTTAGCTGCATTCGTCCATTATTAGCCGCTTTAACTGACTGACTGACTGATCGACAGTGTCTTTGAATGACCAACCTTCACACTGATGCAGCTATGAACAAATTTTTGGTCGTTCGTATTCTTTCACCTTTTTGTTTATTTTTTTCATGAAAGCAATTTTGAGATATTTGAGTGTTTATCTCTCGTTATCCTCAAGTATTTCCGGCACTGGCACCCACACAGTCTCTTGCTTAACACAATTACCAGCCAATCTACAGGACCCATGAGTAAGTTATCTCTACACGATAACTCCTATTCATTAACCTCTAAGTAAGTGGATATGTGGGTACAGTAATAATCTGTTCTGTAATGAGTTATCCCTGGTACCTTGGTTCGTATCCCACTTACACCACCACTTACGTCACAATAACAATGACGTTGTATTACTGCGCCTCAGCAAACTAAGGTCTTCCAGCGGGTATTTTAGATTAGTAGTTACACTTGTCATAATGAACTAAACATTTTAAGATACATCGTTCTGGTTGTCTCCCGTTGGTGTTTGTTTCTGGTAGTGAGGTGGAGTGACGCGTTCCCCCTCAGGTAGGTAACAGCTTTTTATTGATTTTGATATAAGGAAACTAATTTATATACTAGTGTGGTAAGGCACGTATGAAACTGTGCACTGATCAACGAGACGAAAAACCTGCTTTAAGTATGCCAAGGTTAACAGACTGGGGGGTGGGGGAGCGAGTTTGTTCTTTATGTACAAATAGAATTCATATTAATTAACACAATGATTTTTTTTCTTTACAGGTATGGACAAATTACCCTCAACATCTGGTTATATCTGCCATTTACTTGTATATCATACCTGTAACTGGTTCAGAGTTGATGGACTCTACTTTTCCTTATAAATTACGTCAGCATAACATGACAAAACACAAATAAAAAAAAAAACAATCTTAAGGTAAATATATACAAAATTTATATGAAAATCTTTTACATGCAGTACATCACCCTTAAGTACAATAAATGTTAAATCTTTGCCATTAGCGTTGAGAGAGTTTTGTTGGTAACTGCACATCACTGTATTTACTAAAGGTTCCCCATATTTACGGGTCGATCCGTGTTTACATAATATGGACGTCACATTTCGTGTTTACATTTCGGCAGGAGAGGCCACAGACCGCTAGACTTGCCCTGTGGCTTTAACGTGTAGGAGAGACAACCAGAGGATGTTGCTCTCAAGTACAGCTTTTGTTTGGTTATTATTTCATCTACCTTCCAGATAACAGATGGTGTATATTAAAACAACCATATCAACAAAGTTCCTAGTGAAAAAATAACAAGGTGTAATTAGTCTTTAAGAGCAAGACTTGTACCAATAAACTAATTAATCCATAAATGTTGTAATGACAAGTTATATAGATGACTGGGTTACAGTGAGACTGAAAGTAATATATGAGTATTTCAAGTTTTTTTTACAGTGTATTCAAGCGTTGTTACCCACGTGCTACCAGAGCTTCTTAACGAGTGTGTGTGTGTGTGTGTGTGTGTGTGTGTGTGTGTGTGTGTGTCGGTTAGTCATCTGTATAACCGCGCTACTATAAGCCATCATTAAGTACTACTATTAATTTGGGTGTGGCGAGCGAGGGTGTGGCAAGCGAGGGTGTGGTGTTATTGTGGGTGTGGCATCATTGTGGGTGTGGCGAGCGAGGGTTTGGTAAGTGAGGGTGTGGCAAGCGAGGGTGTGGTAAGCGAGGGTGTGACAGGCAAGGGTATGGCGAGCTAGTGTGGCGAGGGGTATGACGTCAACATGGAAGTGGCGCCAAGCAAAGATTTCCACAACAATAGATAACTTTTTTTTGTCTGTAGAAACTTGAACTTGTAAGTCAATAATGGGAACCACCACTGACCCATCAATCATTTCATCAATTATCTAATCAGTTTAATTAGCCAATCAGTGACTTTAGAAACACTTAAATCGAATCAGTCAATCACAATCAGTGTCTAAATTTGACAGGTCAATTCTTATTCAATTATCTCTATCTTATTTTACACTTACGCATTTTATTAATTTATTTCATATTATTATTATTATTATTATTATTATTATTATTATTATTATTATTATTATTCTCTCTGCCTATAAGAATACAAGAACATAAGAATGGAAGAAACTGCAGCGAGCTTATTGGCCTATACAGGGCAGTCCCGTTTACACTCAACCCCTATCGCTTATCCGTCCAACCTATACGTATTCGAAGCTACCCAGCGTGTTCCAGTTAATGATGATGTTCATTAACTAGTTCCACTCATCCACTACTCTATCCCCAAACCAGTATTTATCCATCTTACGCCTAAATCTAAATTCGTCTAATTTAAAACCACCGCTATGAGTTCGCTCCTTTGTTTAGCTCTGACTCCATTTATACACCTCGATCAGATCGCCCCTCACTCTACGTCTCTCGAGGGAGTGTAAATTAAGATGCTTTAACCTGTCTCTGTACTCAAGGTTCATAATGCCCCGGATTAGTCTTGTCATCCACCTCTCACGTCTTTCACTCATCTTCATTTTGTCTCACTCTCATGTCCCGTTACTCTTTTCTTTTTGCTTACTTCCTAATTCACTCACTTTATCTTCCTCTATCTCTCTGTGTCTCTTTCTTTTTCGTCTATTATACCTCGTTCTTATCCTTCCATTTATACCATGTTTTTTTTTCCATTTATCACAACTCTCTCTGTCTCTCTCATTCATACTTACTTTAATATACAATTCTTCTTCAGTTCCTTCTATTCCCCTCATCATCACGCCTTATCTACACCTCCCTTCGGCTCCATCAGTGAATGAATCAGAGGAAGGAATGAAAAAGGTAAAAAGAAATATAAGCTTATACACTATACAAACCACGAATGTATACACCACAAAATATACATTCATACATATTACTAGACATGTTATCAGATATACAAACTTATAAATACGAGATCATACATAGCTTGAAGTATACAATTTACACATATCAGGTATAAGTATATAGATGATAAATATAACAGTATAAATGATACACAATTATAAAATTACATGGTGTATACTGCAGTAATACACCGAAGATGAGCTCTGTATACACTCAGCCACCGCACCTTCATACATTCATACAACATACAGAATTAGATATACACTAATACATATACATAAGCTATACAAAGCACCGTAGAGCTCATACATAGCACAAAATACGGCTATACATGAATATATTTACCAACATTCTTCATTGTTCATACAGAGCAGGAAGTATAAATAGACAAATATCAAACATAGAAATGCAATCATACATATCAGGAATCATACACACACACACACACACACACACACACACACACACACCAAACATACAAATTCATTCATACAGTAACACATTCATTGGTTCGTTCCAGGATATCATACCCACTGACACATAATATACAACATGTTTCTAATATTGACATAAATTATTATAAATTAAACACGTCATTAGTATAAGTAGACTTTTAAAGCAATTACCGTAAGTGGGGGAAAATGATATACTATTTATGATGCACGGTATATCGACACTTAATGAGGGTATGTTAAGTGTATAATTTCATGAATATATTTCCTTGATTATAGCTGTGTGTAATAGGTACTGTATTTGTTAATGTTAGTGACTTGTGAAGGTGTCTATGGGTTGGAGAGTGGTATTGTGGGTGGGTGGGTGGGTGGGTGGGTGGGTGGATAGCTGGGTGGCTCTGGGTGGATGGCTACAGAGAGAGAGAGAGAGAGAGAGAGAGAGAGAGAGAGAGAGAGAGAGAGAGAGCAATGTATGGACCACGGATGTGAGTGTTCTGGGAGAGTGACCACAGAGGAACTCCCGCCACGCGCCCCCACGCCCTCGCCCGCGCCCTAACCCACGCCCTCACTCATCCCCACGCCGCACCCACACCAATTGTCACCCACACCCACACCCTCACCCGCACCAACTCCTGTCACCCTCACCCGTACCCACACTCATCAACTTAATTCGTCTTATCAGTATACAGTCATCCTTTCCTAGTGTGTGTGTGTGTGTGTGTGTGTGTGTGTGTGTGTATTATAAGCATACATGTGTGTATCTCATGCATATATCAGTACAAGTATTCGTTCCCATTTACATATCATAATTATTTATACGTGTATGAATTTATAACACACACACACACACACACACACACACACACGCATGTACAGTAAGATGACACACACACAAGGGGAGGGAAGAGCACCATCACCCTCATCACATAATTACTGTGGGACTTCTGCCATCACACAGCCAATCTTTTTAACACTTTGTCAACATAACCCCTTTGTTCATCCCCTGTGGGTGAGTGTGTGTGAGCAATTGATTGTTTGCATATTCTTGTGCATTCATATGTGCGTGTAAATGCGTTCTTGGGAGTGTGTGTGTGTGTGTGTGTGTGTGTGTGTGTGTGAACTAGATGTACTTGTGTGTGTTTGTATGTGTGTGTGTGAGTGTGAACTAGATGTACTTGTGTGTGTTTGTATGTGTGTGTGTATGTGTGTGTGTGTGTGTGTGTGTGTGTGCTTTTATATGTATAAACTGTGTATAAGCTTGTTGTCTCTGAGGCCACATCTGACTAAACAAGTAATAACGACAGCCTATAACCCTGGCGAACGTAACCAACCAATACACAACCAATACCTTGCCTAATCTAACCAGCCATTACTTCAGTTAACCTAATCAAATCTAACCTAACTATGTCCTGAAGTCTGTATTAAGGTTGTATAGATATAGACTGTACTTATGAAATTCTTTAAGGTCATTTATTCAAACCACGTATATCGAGATTTTAAATTATTTTATTCATGATTAATATCCACTAAAATAAAACCTTTACGAGCGAAATATAAAAAAAAATAAAAATACAGTGGTTCAGAAGTTTCGACTCATTGCTCCCATAATAAGTGAACCATCGGGCGTCTCATTGTCTCACTTTAATAAACAAAACTTGCTTTATTATTTTGAATGTATTTCGTTATAAGTAAACCTAACGTGGTCTTCTGTCCCAGGTCGATGAGTCGTAAACAAGGACAATTTATGATGGCTATTCCGCTAACAAGTGAACTCGATGTGCTATTTGATTTCGGTTCGATGTTTTGTCAGCAAATGAATCATGTGTGGTATTGTATCAACGTTTTACAATTCCTTTACGGCTAAATTGATTTAATTGTTTGCTTCGATTCTTTACCTTATAAAAAACAGATGGCGCTCACATTGGTCTCGGTTCGGTGTGTCGATAGTGAATGAACCCTACGTAAAATATCTACAATAATTCATTGGTTTCTTATTTTGTTGCAAAGTGTATAATCCCGAAATAATGTGATAGTATATATATATATTTTTTTTACTACTTTGAACACCATAGTACAGTAATAATTACGTTTGATGTCTCAGTTCCGTACATAATTTACGGTAAAAGTTATCTTAAACCCTACTCTGTTATTGTGAATGGAAACTTCACCAGTTTGTTTGTTTTGATAAATAATATTCAAATTTGGCAGCGAGTGTGAAAACCACTAATAAAACAGACAACAAAATCAACCATATTTAACCGATTGATGGTTTGTTTCATCAATGGTTTTCAAACTCATTTTTTCCCCTTACTGACAACCGGATCTACATTATATTTATTCAAACATAATCAACAAATATCCCATGAAATTAGACAAAAATACAAAAATATGGAACTAAAAACTTAACTTTTATTACCCCGTGTTCACCACCATGCCACACACACACACACACACACACACACTGCATCACTGTTTACCAAGATGCTGTGATCTCTTCCTGACACTAAATGAGGAACGTACTGTACAGGTATCTGGGGTTATGAAAAAATTTACAATACCCCACCACCCTAAGTCAGTACTATCTGGAGCAATGAAAGTGAGGAATATTTCACCCTGAGCTATACAATGAATACTTTGCTAGGAGATATAAAGTAGCCGTATTATTCTGCCGGGAGGAGTAATAATATGACTACTAGCCGAACATTAACCTTCTCATCTAACAGTTTGAGGAATGTAAGTACAAGTTACTTTTCACTCTCACCTCCTCAAGTTTCTCATCTACACGTGAAATATGAGAAGCACGTTTAATTCCCAGCCAGTCAAGTCACATTGTGTACCAGGATTCATTAAAGTCTAACCCATTTGAGTAGAGTCTAACCTAGTCAAACTGATCTTAACGTGACCACCTCAATTAACCTAACCTAACCTAACCTAACCTAACCTAACCATCCATATGTAACCTCCTAGCCGATAGGAATTAGCGCCTCTGAGTGAATGTTTCGGCTCAGGGATGATGTTTAAGTTTACTAATTAGGATGTTTTGACTTACTGGTTTAGTAGGCATTAGGAGGCGTCCAGGTTGAAACATGCTGAGTTAAAAGTCAGGGATGAAAGCGTCCATCCACAGCCGAGACAACCCCCATCAATAGGTTTAGTGTTACACGGGGGCCCGCTGAGTGGTCCAGTGCTTCACAGGGGCCCGCTGAGTGGTCCAGTGCTTCACAGGGACCCGATGAGTGGTCCAGTATCACACAGAGGCCCGCTGAGTGTTCCAGTGCTTCAAGGGAGCCTACTGAGGGGTTCAGTGTTTCACAAGGGCCCCCTGAGTGGTCCAGTACTTCACAGAGGCCCGCTAAGTAGTGGTGGCCTTCAGACAGCCATGAACAACATGTGTTATGATCACTCACATACACGAACACCAAATAGCTCATGTTTAAGAGGTCATTCTTGCTCTGGTCATTAAAAACTGTCCTCTTGTTGTTCATGTCACACGTAAATTCAGACTACGCTGCTACATAATACATCATCAAAAACTAACAGGTCGACACTCGGACACGAAAGATGTTTGGCAGAATAGAAACTGACTGCTCACGACTAAGTAGATAATGTTGTGGCCACCTGGCGTTTAGCTGATCGTCTGCTTCTCACACAAAGCACCGGGGGGCAGTGTATGTTTCGTTGTCTGTTGAATGCCTCGTCTGGTCGAACTGAGTACCTACTATAATATAATTGCTTTCATTGTACAAGGTCAGGTTGCACAAAGCTTACGCACATTAATTCTGGCTCTTATCTTGAACTACGCGAATTTATCTAACTAAATTAGAGTCTCAGTGTGATTATGAGGGCATTTTGAAGGTATTTTTGTGCTTTAGTTTTAATTAGATAAGTTCCCACGTCGCCTACGCGAAATATACAATGTTCGAACCATTGAGAATCGCAATACCATGCTCCTTCTGCACTGGTTAGGTTAGATTAAGTTTGGCTAATGAATTTTGAAGGTGTTTCAGGCATTGGGTAGAGTCAACCAGGGAGAATATTTTAGCGTAAAAACACAGAGAACACGGTGCTAGGGCCCTGTGAACCATCCCACCCCGCTCTTGGTGCCAGGTCTCTGTGAATCATCCCACCCCACTGCCGGCGCCAGGTCCATGTGAACCGTCCCACCTCGCTCTCGGCGCCAAATCCCTGTGAACCGTCCCACCCCACTCCCGGCGCCAGGTCCCTGTGAACCGTTCCACCCCACTCTTGGAATCAACACAAAGCATTCACGTTCATCAAGCTTTTTATGACCCATTTAAGTTGTGTTTTGTTGGAACTGACTTACTCCTGTTAATTCTCAAGACAAGCAAACATTATGTAACATCCGCTCACCCGCTTGCTACGCTTTGTGGTAAATCTTACGGGTGTGTTGTGTTTTAGAGAATTTACCTTCAGATTGCATGAGAACTATTTTGTTATATAAACACCGGATGAATGTAACTTAATTAGTGTTTGACGAATAAATAAAACTATACTTAAAAGAGTAATGTTATAACGATATGTTAATGATATTACGAACAATGATGATATATTGTATAAACTAAGACCATAATAATCCAGGAAGAGTTGTTCATGAAAATAAATAGTTATAATAATACTAATAATGGCAATAAAACATAATAATAATAATAATAATAATAATAATAATAATAATAATAATAATAATAATAATAATAATAATAATACAAACATCAAGTAATGCAGTCTCCTTAATCAATGATAATTAAATAAAAATAGTATTGGCTAATTACAGTACTTATGAGTCTTAATTAAAAAAAAAAAAAGTGCATAAGGCCGAGTGAGTCCATAAAGTGTACTCCAGTATTTAAGTGTGTAAAGTAGAACGTTAAGTGAATACGAACTCATTAACTCTGTAAAAAGTTTCCTACATGTGATAAGGCTTTCTACTTATAATGTGTTAAGTTAAGGCAAGTGGAGGGAAATAAGTGTGAGGGAGGGAGGAGGGTTGATCACCTCTCTCGTATGGTATTGGTGTATTTTCAGAGGCTTTTAGTGGCTGCAATTTATGTGGGCGTAGGTATGTGGCGTCCTGAAGTGATTGTTCCACTGCCTGCACACACACACACACACACACATACACACGCACACGCACACACACACACACACACACACACAAACTTGCGGTACTGTACTTGTAATAATAATGTATAATAATGAAAAATTTTGTACTGAAGAACTTTTGTTTATTGTTTATGTGTCTTGTTTATGTCTTGTTTATGTGTCTTGTTTATGTATCTTGCACTACCTTGTCCACTTTTAAGTATCATTACTTGTTACTTTAGGGATTCTTACCTTTATCCCTTAAAGGAAACTATATCCTCCCTCACTCCTTCCCCCTCATTCTCTCCCTTAAATTTACCATCAATTTACTCTCCCTCTCTAATATACCTTCAACTTACACCCTCCCTCACTCCCTTAAATACCCCCTTACCTAACCCTCCCTAAAATTACTCTCACCTTAACCGCATTTTCCCTTTAAAAAAAATAAATAAAAGGAACGCACCTTAACAGACCCTATAGTACTTCTGAGAGCCCCCCCCCCCCTTACACACCCAGCCGACCCCCTTGCCTCACCTCACCCCTCTTCCCCCACACACACCCCTGGGAGACCGTGTACAGAGGAGTGGAGGAAAGAGGTGAGGGAAGTGGGGGAAGGAAGGTTGGGGGGTGGGGGTAAAAACCTTCCTTCCTTCCTTCTTTCCTCCCTTACTTCTTTCTCTTTTCTCGTCTCTCCTTCCTCTGTATTTACCTCCCTCTTTCTTTCTTCCCCTTTCTCGCCTCTCCTTTCCTTCCCCTGTGGTGGCCTTGTGGGAGCGCCGCCACAGTTGCCGGGGAGGTGGAATGTGTGGTGGCCCTGGTGGTGGTGACGCCAGGGTTCCCACCAGCCATGAGAAATTCCCACGGTCCCCGGTCACTCGCGGGAACCTGGCCACAACACTAAACCCCAGCAGGAAGAGAAAGACGGAGGGGGAGGAGAGAGGAGTGGGGAAGGAGAGGGTTAGGAAGAGGGCGAGGAGGAGTCAGAGGATGGGTGGGGAGGAAGGGAGAAAAGGAGGAAAGAAGAGATTTGAAAGTTGAGGAGAAGAGCTTGGAGAGGGTGAGAGGAAGGGAGAAAGAGCGTCAGGAGTGATGGAAGAAAGGAGGAGAAAGGGAAAGAAAAGGAAAGAAGAGTTAGATGGGATGGGATGAGTAAAGACGAAGAGGGAGGGGAGTGAAGTGGTAGAAAAGGAAGGGAAGGGGAGAGTAAAGAAAGCAAGATAAAAAGAATAGAGGGAGGGAAGAGGTAAGGAGAAGCAAGGTAAAAGAGAAGGGGTTGGATAGAGGGAGGAAGGAGAGAAGGAAGGATGTGAAGAACGGGTAAAAGAAAGGGAAGGAGGAGAGAGAAAGAAGGGGGTGGGAAGAGGAGGAGTGGAAAGGAAGGAGAAAAGTGGAGAAAGAAAGGGAAGGGAAGGAAAGAAACGAGGAAGGGGAAAGGAAAGGGCGAAATAAGGGAGAAATCACAAGGTTGGAAAGTGAGGAGGAAGGGGAAAGGGAGAGGTGGAAGGAGTAGAAGAGGAGAAGGGAAAGAGAAGAAAATGAGTAGAAGGGTGAAAGGAAAAGGAGCAAGAAAAGGTAGTACACACACACACACACACACACACACACACATACACACACATTTATACAAGTTCATTTATCAGTGTAAACAATAGATTTAGACCATAAGTGTGTATAATAAAAACCTGAGGTCACAACGCTACCTCACACCAGCCGTAATATAGCACTCAGGGAGGAAGGAAGAGGGAAGGAGGGAGGGGAGGAAAGGAAACACGAGAAAGAAGAAGAAAAGAAGGAAGGAAGGAAGGAAGGAAGGAAGTGTCGTGTATAGCGCTCTACCTATCAGGGTGTGTGTGTGTGTGTGTGTGTGTGTGTGTGTGTGTGTGTTGATTTCTTCTTCTCGCATTATTCTTGATCTACGTTTTCTTCTTCAATTCCTTCTTTCTCTATGTTTCTCCTCCTTCTGTTTTCTCTTCGTCATCGCCTTCTTTTATTATTCCTTCTTCGTCTTCTGCTTTTCTCTTCATGACCATTTCTCGTCTCTCTCTCTCTCTCTCTCTCTCTCTCTCTCTCTCTCTCTCTCTCCTTATGAATGGAAGACTTGAAACACTGCTCTTTTCTCTGTCAGTCAGTCAGTCAGTCAGTCAGTCAGCCAAGGTTAAATATGTCAGTGTTGAAAGTAATTTTGTGCTTATAATGGCAGGTGAAGTGACCTCCAGGTTGGGTTAGGTTAGGTTAGGTTAGGTTAGGTTAGGTAAATAAGGCCAAAGAATCAACCACGACACAACCACAGCATCAACCACGACACAACCACGGGATCAACCACGACACAACCACGACACAACCACAGCATCAACCACGACACAACCACGACACAACCACAGCATCAACCACGACACAACCACGGGATAAACCACGTGGGCCTGGACTCACCCATCAGGCACCGAAGGAGACATGATAGGCAAGGTACATCTCGCTCTTTTGTTGTCCAGATGAAGGTGAACCTGGCGGGGTTTTTATGACAGCCTGCCAGGTTATATGGTCATTCTTCTTCTTCTTCTTCGTCTTCTCCTAATCCTCTTTATCTCCTGTTCCCCCTGCTTCTGTTCCTCTTCCTTCTTCTGTTCCTCCTGCTTCTCTCCTCCTTCTCCTGCCCCTCCTTCTTATTCTTTCCCTCTCACGCTTTCTGCTACTCCTCCTTCTCTCCCTCATAGTCTTCCTTCTTCTCTCAATACTTCTCTTCCTTCTTCTGTCTCTCCTTCTTCTTCATCTGTTTCTCCTGCTCCTCCTCCTCCTTCTTCTTCTATTCTTCCTCCACCTTTTCTTCTGTTTCTCTTCCTCCTCTTCCTTCATCTGTTTCTCCTCCTCCTCCTCCTCCTTCTTCTATTCTTCCTCCTCCTTTTCTTCTGTCTCTCTTCCTCCTCGTCCTTCATCTGTTCCTCCTCCTCCTCCTATTGGGCTGAGAGACTATAGTGAGAAAGGTAATCAATTAATGTATTTAGACGAGGCTGCCAAAACTTATGTCAAGGATGGAAGCGTAGCGCCATTTACGGGTCATATATACTATAATGTCTAATTTCTTCTTTAATTATTTGTTCTTTATTTCTGATCGTTCTTCTACTTCCTCCTTTGTTCTATGTTTTTCATTTTTGTCTTCTTTCATTCGCGCAATATGTCTCTCTCTCTCTCTCTCTCTCTCTCTCTCTCTCACACACACGATCAACAGCACCAACACATTAACCTCCTCACCCAGTAGTGTTCGTAAAGGTTTCCCCCCTCAAGACACACACACACACACACACAAGCATTAACACAGTCGATAGTAAGCAGTTCGTGGCGGCCTCGTGAACACACAGACTTCTCGCTAGTGATTTAGTGATTAAAAACCATTAAAGAAGCATGACAATGGGTTCCAAGGTGTGTGGGTGTGTGTGGGTGTGTGTGTGTGGGTGTGGGTGTGTGTGTGTGTGTGTGTGTGTGTGTGTGTGTGTGTGTGTGTGTCTCACTAAGTTTTTGGCTATGAACTTTTGTTTGTAAGTTTATTGTGGAAAAAGTTCTGTCTAAATGTATTGCGTGAATAATGATGATGATGATGATGACGATGATGATGATGATGATGATGATGATGATGATGATGATGATGATGATGATGATGATGATGATGATGATGACATTAGCAATAGGCTTACTATATTATAATATTGTATATCTCATCACTATGCAGAACTATATAATGAAGATCTTACAGCACATACCAACAAGGGATTATTGTGAACATTACATACAACTCTGTGGGGGTTTTTTTTCTATACACGATATGTCGAAACATTACCTGAGAAACTGTAGTGAAAGTCATCAAGTTTGTGTTTCTCTCTCTCTCTATTTCTATTTCTTCTGACGTAGCCTGAGCTAGTTCAACTGCCACTCCCTCTCTCTCTCTCTCTATCTCTTGCTCATTCACCCGTCGCTCTCTCTCTCTCTCGACGTTGCTTGAGCTAGTTCCCCTCCGTCACTCCCTCCCAACGTCCTCACCCCTTCCTTCACACACCGTCTCCTTCTTCCCCCTTCTTATTCCCTCCCTCCTTTTCTTATCTTGACCCTCTCGTCTCGTCTCCTCTCCTTCCCCCTTTACACACACTCCACCCCTCCAAGCTTTACCTGGTCTAACAATGCGCAGGTAAATTCACTTCATACACCCTACGGTACACCAGCAGCTTGCCCACCTAAGCATTTTCCCAGACTCAGCCTATAGCAACGTGATTGGCTGGTCATCACCTTAAGCACCACCCACTTGCCACCAGCTGACCAATCACGCTAGAGGAATTGACGATTCTTCGAAAAATTCATCACTATCGAAAGTACGTCTATGAAAAATGGTCCCACGTTCGAGATTGCTTATATGACCATTCGTCGCGAGGCAATGTAGTCCTCAATTCAGGTTATTCACACACAATTACAGTCTATAAATAGGGTATAACTCAGGTACACAATGGTGAGGGTAGCGAGTCTGGCGGTAATGAAGACTGTTTAAGGAGTCCTGTCAAGAGTTCCAAGTTGGTTGGTTCGATACAACTTTTTTGGAGGAGGGAACTCTGTGTGTGTGTGTGTGTGTGTGTGTGTGTGTGTGTGTGTGTGTGTGTGTGTGTGTGTGTGTGTGTGTGTGTGTGTGTGTGTGTGTGTTGTGTGTGTGTGCGTTGTGCGTGTGTGTGTATGTGTGTGTCAATAGTTAACAAGGTATGTGGCCGTAATTAACATACCTGGTCAAAGTGCACTCACGTTGTTAGACCAGGTAAGGAGGTGCTGGTGTGGCCTCAGCTGAAAGTACAAACTCCATTAATTAATAAACCTTTAATTTTACACTAATAATACCATATATATATATATATATATATATATATATATATATATATATATATATATATATATATAATGCCTTTAATTTTCTTTAGTAATTAACCTCTATGTGTACTGTAATAAATCTCATTGCCAATTACTTTGAACTATCATTAAGCTTTTAAGTTGACAGATTCATTCCGGCAAAACCTTTTGTTTATATTATAATTAGAGGGATATACTACTTGTACTTAGAACGAATGGCAATTGGAACGAGGAAGGCTAGTGTGTGTGTGTGTGTGTGTGTGTATAAAGGTGTCATACAATTGTACACCATTAGACTGAACTCAGGGACTACCATGCTTTAAGGGAAAAGTGAACAGACAGACAGACAGACATAAAACAAACACAGATGACACACCTGTTAACACACACCTTTGGGTCCACACCTGTTAACACACACCTTTTCGTCCACACCTGTTAACACACACCTTTTGATCCACGCCTGTTAACACACACCTTTTGATCCACGCCTGTTAACACACACCTTTTGGACCACACCTGTTAACACACACCTTTTCGTCCACACCTGTTAACACACACCTTTTCGTCCACACCTGTTAACACACACCTTTTCGTCCACACCTGTTAACGCACACCTTTTCGTCCACACCTGTTAACACACACCTTTTCGTCCACACCTGTTAACACACACCTTTTCGTCCACACCTGTTAACACACACCTTTTCGTCCACACCTGTAAGTACCGAGAGGTCAAGAATAAGTAGCTCATTACAGGGAGATGAAATATTAATTTTCCAGAAATTTTGTAAACATTAAAAAAAAAAATCACCGAAATATATCGAAGAATTAGGGCTGAGTTAGTCAGAGGGTCGTTCTTAACTGACTAACTGATAGTGTTTTTCCCCCATGAGGGATATTTTCTCTCCTCACACATGCATCTCTTTACATGCGCTGCCGGGAGTATGACCAGCTTGAGCCGCTTAAGTGAGAGAAGGTATCAAGGTGCTGTTATTATTATCATCTCTACTATTCCTGAATTTTGTCATCACCACCTCTACTACTACTTCTTCTACTATTACTACTACTACTACTACTACAACTATCATTATTATTACTGTTACCTTTTTATTACATTATAATTATTATTATTGTTGTTGCTGTTATAAAGTGTAGTAGTACCAAAAGTAATATAGTGTAAATATATTAGTGATCTGGAGGAGGTTAACTTAAATGCCCTTTCTGTAGACTGTGTGTGGCAGCTCAAGACCCACCATGACCAGAGACACGGCAGGAATGTTGGAACCATCACATACATGTTCCAATAACGTCTCGTGGTATTTTCTGAAGACTCCACGGTATTCTTCCATGACGTCAATGTATTTTAATGAATGATCTAGGTGATTACACAAGAAATGCCTCCAAAGGTTTTTTTTTTTAATTAGTATATCGAAATGTTGGTGTTTAGTAATGTCTTTAAATTTTTTGTATTAACTTCCCAGATGTTCCATAAAAGATGATAATTTGTGTATAGGAGACGTCTATTATAGTGTGTCCAGGAGCCTCTAACATAAGTGTAATACGGAACCTGTGATTTGACTGTGTTATTTTACCTTTAACTCACATGACAATAAAGAGATGGCATTTACATTTACTTCCCCCAATTAAATGAGACCGAGAGAGATACGTCCAGTTACGATCGTTATTTAGTGTAGTCTTAATGTATTTCTCGGCGTTAATTTCGGGTATTAATTTTAATAGTATACTTAGGTATTTTATACGATCTTCTTATGAACACTTTTTGACTTACCATTAACGAGATACTTATATACGACAAAAATTATGAATGCTTACTCTTGTGAACTGGATTTAATGACATTCGTAGGTACCACGCTTTTATGAACGTAATATTTGATCATGATATCGCTTTGAAATGTTCAGTCTCAAATTTCACAAAAAAGAAAACTCTGAAGTCAAATTTTCCAATAAAATCCTCGATTCAGAGTTCAGTAGAGCTTCATGAGAGGAGGAAACACTGAAGCTCAACGTTGACTCAGGTGTAAAGAAACCTGAAAAATAGTCATAAAATCCTAATTCAGATTTCAGAGAGTTGAAACCTCTAGACTTCTGATGTTTGATTATATTAAATTATGATTTCAAAGAGAGAGAGAGAGAGAGAGAGAGAGAGAGAGAGAGAGAGAGAGAGAGAGAGTGTGTGTGTGTGTGTGTGTGTGTGGTGAGATGGGGGCCACAGCCTTGGTTCTATGGGGGTAACATAGCCAGGGAAACCATGAAGTGTGTATATGAGTGACGTACAGCGGCCATGTGGTAAGTACTTCCTCATTGCTCTGCCTCTGCAATGTCATCCAGTGTCGACCTCGCTCTCCCCTTTCAGACACATGATACATAGCTGGCTGATACGTGCTATAGTGGTGATACATGACATACAACAGGTGATACGCGACATAAAGTTTAGTGATACATGATATAGTGGTGATACATGGCATACAGAGGGTGATACGTGACATAAAGTTTGGTGATACGTGATACAGTGGTGATACATGACATACAGAGGGTGATACGCGACATAAAGTTTGGTGATACGTGATATAGTGGT